>NC_140010.1:5149457-5196957 GCF_964263955.1 Coregonus lavaretus | reverse complement strand
TGTGTTATACCCTTTAAAAGGGGCAATCTGGGATTAGAAAAACAACAAAGCGGTTACCCTGCCACATGTTATGGTAAACAGCTGAAGAAATGTCACCCAAGCTCAAAAATCATGAGGCAGTTATATTCCTCAAGAATCGATGGCTATACTGTATATCGTTAATTGAAAAGTAAAAAACTGTATGTAGCAATCACAGATGGCCCCTTAAAAAAAATACAAACCCTAATCTAATGTGACATATTTCTGAATGCGAGAAGTCCTTTTTGCACTGCAGGTGCAAATTGCAAACTCGGTGTTGAATTGACAAAATAAGCTCCACACGAAGAACCACAAGCATTATAAGGTGTACGCCCTCTCAGTTTCATACTTCAGGACTTGATTATCTTATTGCATCTCATCAATGCTTGAATTTGATGATTATTTTGATAGTTGCAATCTTCATTTCTATTTGATATGATTTCATTAGCATGTTCCCAACACTGACCTCGTCTGTGTCCCAAATTGCACCCTATTCCCTACATAGTCCACTACTTTTGGGCCCTGGTCAAAAGTAGTGCACTATATAGGGAATAGATGCCATTTGGGACAGGCCCCTCATCTCAGTAGCAGCAGAAGAGTGTTTACCATTGCTACCCCTAGCAGTATGCAGTACAGCTTCTCACTGACCATTGACAACTCCTCCAAACTGCCCTACACACATTTCATATGCAGAAGCACAGAAAAATACAATTATGCATAATTCAACAACAGACAGTAAAAACAGCTGACGTAGTTAAAGTAGGTGCGTGTGTTTTCATGCGTCTACATTTGTGGGGTTCTGTGTGGGCGCACATCACATCTGCAAGAGTGAGCACATAGGCGTGAGAGAATATAGACTACTGTGTGTCTGAGTTTGGCTGAATGGGTAACACTGCCAACTCTAGTCCACATGTAATCCCTGCATGGGAAACCAGGGATCGCCCCCCGGTCCAGGCTGCCCATTTCTAATAAGACCCTGATCTGTCTCCCCCGCTCTATATATCCTACTGTCTGAATAAATACAAAATACCTACCAAAAAAATATACATATATAAAAATGATATAGGCTACTGTTTTGTAGTGTTAGTGAGACTGTTACAATGGTTAATCTGTGAGACTGTTACAGTGGTTAGTCTGTGAGACTGTTACAGTGGTTAGTCTGTGAGACTGTTACAGTGGTGAGACTGTTACAGTGGTTAGTCTGTGGGATTAGTGAGACTGTTAGTGGTTAATCTGTGAGATTAGTAAAACTGTTACAGTGGTTAATCTGTGAGACCGTTACAGTGGTTAATCTGTGAGACCGTTACTGTGGTTAATCTGTGAGAGTGTTACAGTGGTTAATCTGTGAGACTGTTACTGTGGTTAATCTGTGAGAGTGTTACAGTGGTTAATCTGTGAGAGTGTTACAGTGGTTAATCTGTGAGAGTGTTACAGTGGTTAATCTGTGAGAGTGTTACAGTGGTTAATCTGTGGAATTTGTGAGACTGTTACAGTGGTTAATATGTGAGACTGTTACAGCGGTTAATCTGTGAGACTGTTACAGTGGTTAATCTGTGAGACTGTTACAGTGGTTATTCTGTGGGACTGTTACAGTGGTTAATCTGTGAGACGTTACAGTGTTTCATATGTGGGACTGTTACAGTGGTTATCTGGGAGACTGTTACAATGGTTTTCTGTGGGATTAGTGAGACTGTTAGTGGGTAATCTGTGAGACTGTTACAGTGGTTAATCTGTCAAATTAGTGAGACTGTTACAGTGGTTAATCTGTGAGACTGTTACAGTGGTTAATCTGTGAGATTGACAGTGGTTAATCTGTGGGACTGTTACAGTGGTTAATCTGTGAGACTGTTACAGTGGTTAATCTGTGAGATTGACAGTGGTTAATCTGTGGGACTGTTACAGTGGTTAATCTCTGAGACTGTTACAGTGGTTAATCTGTGGGATAGTTTCTCTCCCTGTTATACATTACTGTGTGCTTGTATCTGACCCCCATCGGTCAACAATGACTGCAAAACAAATCAATAGGAAAAGGTAAATTCTGGCCAATCATAGGCGGTTTTATTGATTAAGTGATTCTGTTGTAGTTGGGGGAGGGGGGGGGCTCTGTGACAACTAAAAACACTGACATCAACAGGATAGAGTAGAAGATAGTGGAAGGGTGAGAGTAGAGGAGGGTGAGAGTAGCCTAGAGGGGATGAGAGAGATTCTTACCAAAGACGAAGTTGCTCTGAACAGAGGCTGCCAGTAGTGTCAATAAACTCAGAGTCCATAGACTTGGGACCAGGTAAGAAGGGAATGCCATGTTTGGTTGGATGCACAGATCCCTTTGTTCTTCTCACCGAATCCTCACGAGGGTTAGGCAGGGGAGAGGCGCACCCGAGTGTTACCTGCGAGGGCAGGGGAGAGGAGCACCGGAGTGTTACCTGCAGAGGCAGAGGAGAGGAGCACTGGAGTGTTACCTGCGGGGGCAGGGGAAGGGCGATAAAACAAGACCAAGCCGTTCGGGATTAATTGGTTGCGTTCTGATTGGTTGGCCGGTGCTTAATAAACGTTTGGACATCGTTACTCAAGCGCTGCTCGGTGGGTCTCGTCGATCTGCTGCCTGTGTCATATCGTACCGGGGGTGACCCGGTGATCGAGCCTGTTGCTACCACCGTAAAAGGCAACGTTCTAAATCACTAAAGGCGGAAAATCAGTGTGGGCTGTCATTACCCTAAATGTATTCAATTTATCTCTACATTTATTCAAGCTCTGAGTATAAGTGGGATGTTTTCTGGGCCCAAAACAACTCTAGTTAATTACAAATAGCACAAATGAACCAAATCCAAACCCCCTGTTGGCCAAGCAAAACGCCGGAGTGGGCAGCAAAATGCGTGCACCTGTCGCCCGCAGAGAATTACCTGACCGTGCTTCTCTCTTCACGACACAGATGTAGCGCACACTGTGTCACTAGAATACCCTCAGCCTCTCACACACACTCTAAAATAGCCTTACATGGCTGCCGAGGCGAGGCAAGGCTAGGATCTATCCTCTAAATTCTCCTTCACCATTCGGTTCAGCGCGAGCCATGGCGAGAGAGAGGTTGCCAGTGGGACGGGCGGGCGAATAGGGCGGAGATAGGACGAGGTGATGTGTTTATTGTTGTTGGAGCCATTAGAAGAGTGTGTCGAGGGAAAAAACAGAACTGATTTATAGAATAACGTTAGTGCTGATGACCACTAATAGCCTTTAAGGGGTTGGATAAGTCCAATCTAAAGATAGGTCCTATAACCCAGTGGTTCCCAACCTTGGGTACTAGAACCCCTGGGGGTACTTGGCCTATCCAAAGGGGGTACTTGAAAAGGTCTCATGAGGGGGTACTTCAGGTGAACTCGGGCTGAGTAGAATTCAGTTGGCGGTAGGCTACAGTAACCGAAAAAGGATTGGAACCACTGCCATAGCCTATAAGGCACCTGCGATGCTGCTGGATGCCGCGTAGAAACGAGAAAGGAGCCCGGTATGGTTTATCGCGCCTCCTCCTTTCCCTAGCCTGCCTACACCTTTCTCCCAATAAAGGAAATTAGCCCCGTGTAGAGGTAATCAGAGGGACACCTCGTAGCCTATTCGTATAAATAAAGGTGCACACAGCACGCCGTTGTAGATTGTAGCAACACGACCAATGGTAAAAGCAGGGCATGCAGGAAAGGGAGAGGAGAGACTGCGAGGTAGCCTACAGTCCAATAACAAAATGCATATTCGCACTAAATTATACAAAGCGTCTAGTATTGTATTCCCGGGTCAAGATAATGGTTTGCCTCCAGCACCTGCCAGTAACCTAGGCTACTGACTGAGGCGCACGCAGGAACATTCCAGGACACGAAAGCATCGTATTTACAACAGTGACAGGTGTCGGTCGTTCGTTACAGACCGGACACAGCCAATAACACTAATATTCTTAGGGACATAACGACATACACACCGATATAGGCCTGCCTCTGGATTCCCGAACGGGAACGGATAGGCTATTTGTCGCCGTTGGTTCTCGAAGTGGTCCCTGTAATGCAGGAAAACTGGCGCTTGCTCTGATGTCTCTCTGGATCTGTCTATATTGACTTTTTCCTTCCTTCTTCGGCTTCTTGTTTTTCTAGCTTTTCCCCGCTCTCTCTAAGGCTACCGTTCACTGCAGCAAAAACAGTCTGTCTGAAAGACAGCAGCGAGGAGGTGGCGTGTGGAGGGGGAGGGAGCGAAGGGGGAGGGGATTTTAATACGATTTGGCCCGTAACATTCGGATAACAGGGCCAGAGCATATTGCCTGGGAGAGGGAGAGCCACGCAGGGAAAGATAGAGATAGATACACTATATATACAAAAGTATGTGGACACCCCTTCAAATTAGTGGATTCGGCTATTTCAGCCACACCCGTTGCTGACAGGTGTATAAAATCGAGCAAATGGCCATGCAATCTCCAAAGACAAACATAGAGCTGCCCGGTCAACTGTAAGTGCTGTTATTGTGAAGTGGAAACATCTAGGAGCAACAACAGCTCAGCCGCCAAGTGGTAGGCCACACAAGCTCACAGAAGGGGACCGCCATTGGACTCTGGAGCAGTGGAAAACGCATTCTCTGGAGTGATGAATCACGCTTCACCAGCTGACAGTAAAACAGACGAATCTGGGTTTGGTGGATGCCAGGAGAACGCTACCTGCTAGAATGCATAGTGCCAACTGTAAAGTTTGGTGGAGGAGGAATAACGGTCTGGGGCTGTTTTTCCTGGTTCGGGCAAGGCCCTTTAGTTCCAGTGAAGGGAAATCTTAACGCTACAGCATACAATGATGTTCTAGATTATTCTGTGCTTCCAACTTTGTGGCAGCAGTTTGGGGAAGGCCCTTTCCTGTTTCAGTATGACAATGCCCCTCTGCACAAAGCGAGGTCCATACAGAAATGGTTTGTCGAGATCGGTGTGGAAGAACTTGACTGGCCTGCGCAGAGCCCTGACCTCAACCCCATTGAAGACCTTTGGGATGAATTGGAACGCCGACTGCGAGCCAGGCCTAATTGCCCAACATCAGTGCCCAACTTCACTAATGCTCTTGTGGCTGAATGGAAGCAAGTCCCCACAGCAATGTTCCAACATCTAATGGAAAGCCTTCCCAGAAGAGTGGAGGCTTTTATAGCAGCAAAGTAGGGACCAACTCCATATTAATGGCCAAGATTTTGGAATGAGATGTTCGACAACCAGGTGTCCACATACTTTTGGTTATGTAGTGTATATTGGCGAAAGAAAAACTGAGATGTCATATTCATATAGACTGTAGCCTATGCCCAATATGATTTTAGGCCTATGTTATTTGTCTCATCATAGAAAAATAATAGGCTAATAGTTTTTTCTTAATTGTTCTTCTTTTATCTAGTCCCTCTTATTATTATTATTATTATTATTATTATTATTGGTTTAGTAGCCTAAGTAGTGGTAGTAGGCTAGTCCCCAATGGCCATAAATAACTGATGTAGCTAGACCTAACACTTATGAATCAATGTTTTTCTCTGCTTTCCGTTAGGGAGGGGTCTTTTTAACTGACAGCGCGAGGCGTGGTCTTTCTGAGTGGAGTCACCAAGCGCCAGGCCCAGCAGACTACTGGTGGGTGGGTGGGCGGAGGGGTGGTGGTGGTGGTTCAACACGCGAGGGGACTGGGTGGGGGGAGGGGTGGTGGTGGTTCAACACGCGAGGGGACTGGGTGGGCGGAGGGGTGGTGGTGGTTCAACACGCGAGGGGACTGGGTGGGGGAGGGGTGGTGGTGGTTCAACACGCGAGGGGATTAAGGATTAGTTTTGCATGCGGATTAGTTCGTGTGTAGGGGGAGACTTGGGGTTAAAATGGTGGATGGAGCAGTGGCACGAAAAGCCCAATCACCATAGGCGACAAGCAGGACGCAGGAGGCGGGAGGATATCAATCTTAAATGTATCGGGTATAGGAGAGGGGATCACCAGACAGCTGTAGTAGCAGCAGGAATGCCTCAGTTTAAAATTAAATATAGACATAGGCTTTATTATGCCTACTATTTCCAGCTTTTACGCATCGGTTATAATTCAAATGTGGTTGTTGAATTCGTTGTTAGAGAGGACTGAAACTCAAGGCTCTCAAAAAAAAAATAAAAAAATGACGGGGCATGCTCCATGTGCTGAAAACAGAAACAAGCCACCAGGAGTTGTCATTGCGCGCGCTTTCCTATATGTATCATCATCAACAACATACAGTGTCAACATGTCATTTGGACTATTTAGTGATTATGATGATTATTCTGATGATTTAATTAGTGTAATAAAAAAAAATAACATTTGCACACAGGCGCGTGCGTGTGTTTGTAATGAGTCAGTGTGTGTTTTTGTTAATTGTTTTGTAAAATATAGCTTAGGCCAAATGTATAATTAAAAGTTATTGCATAATGTGACACTCATTATTGCCTATAATTAAAATGATCATACTTTTTTACATACTGGCAGTCAGACGGTAGGCCTATAGCCTATATTATATTAATCATGAATGACTTATGGATGTGTGAATGAATTCAGATCACATGAAAGAAAGGATAAGTGGGGGGGGGGGGGGGGGGTGAATGGAAAGAGATGGGTGACTAAATTAAACAAGATGTCGAGCTAAAGCTGCAGTCTTCCGAGGGAAAGTGTTTGATGAGGGGAGTCAGCCTACCGAGTGAAGCATGCATTGTGCATACATCCCTGATTACTGCTGAACGATATCCCGGTGCTGCAATGAGAACTGATTGTAAATGGAATACAGTAGCCTGAATGTGGACGGAGAAACTCAAAATAATCTATCTGTTATGGAGATTACATGTTTCATTTTATATAAAAATTACATTATCTAAGCTGTGTATCCAGCGCCACATTGAGAAACTAAGCACACATTTGAATGGCCACAATTGCTTGTATAATGCAATAAAAGGTATGCTTCAATTGAACAATTTAGTAAATGTATGTTTTCAAAAAGCCGACCGGTTCCTTGGCGAACCCATCTCTGCCGGGACTCGAACCCGGAGCCTCTGGATTAGAAGTCCAGCGCGCTATTCCATTGCGCCACAGAGACTGAGTCTCACCATTGGTGAAAACCGTGTATATATTCTCCCTTCCCAGCCGTATCGCCCATCCTCTAGACATCAAGCAGCATCAGGACCATTTGGCCGCTATTCCCGGACAGACCAATAGGGGCGCATCACTCTTCAGCTCCAAGATGGCAATATCAGTCCCTGTTAGTTTCATCTAAGGGATAAGCGAACGTCTTTGATGTCATCTATAAATGAAATCAAATTGTACTGGTCACATACACATATTTAACAGATGTAATTGCGGGTGTAGCGAAATGATTTATTTCCTAGCTCCAACAGTGCAGTAGGATCTAACAATTTACAACAATACACACAAATCTAAAAGTAAAATAATGGAATCAAGAAACATAAATATTAGTACGAGCGATGTCGGAGTGGCATTGACTAAAATACAGTAGAATACAGTATATACATATAAAATGAGTAAAACGGTATGTAAACATTATTAAAGTGACCAGTGATTCCATGTCTATGTACATAGGGCAGCAGCCTCTATGGTGAAGGGTTGAGGAACCGGGTAGTAGCTGGCTAGTGATGGCTATTTAACAGTCTAATGGCCTTGAGATAGATGCAGTTTTTCAGTCTCTCGGTCCCAGCTTTGATGCACCTGTACTGACCCACCCTCTGGAGAGCCCTGCGGTTGCGGGCGTTGCAGTTGCCGTACCAGGCGGTGATACAGCCCGACAGGATGCTCTCAATTGTGCATCTGTAAAAGTTTGTGAGGGTCTTAGGGGCCAAGACGAATTTCTTCAACCTCAGAGTAAAATTAATGCAATGTAGACTAACATATGTGCTCTATAAATAGGGACCTGTGTTTCGGGCTATCATGTCACACTACCTAGATGTTAACCTTTATATTAAGCCTTTTCCAGAAATTAGAATTACACCAAAAATGAAAGCAATTGTCTGAGGATGGTGCTGGACCATGTGACAAAGAAAAATGGGACAATTTGATGAAAAAGCTTTGAATAAAGGTTGAAACCCAGGTCATGTGACATGATTGCCCAAAGCACAGGGCCCCATCTGTAAAATATGACTTTAAGTGTATTTGTAATAATTTAATGTAACTTGTAAATATCAGATAATAGCATCCGATAAAATTGTATTTTATTCTGGTACATTCATTATTGACTGTGCACACACAGGCCTCATTCCAAATGGGAACCTATTCCCTATGTAGTGCACTACTTTTGACCAAAAGCAATGCATTACATAGGGAATAGGGTATTATTTAAGACATTCGTCGCACGCACAAACACCACATTGAGGTTGAGGCCCACCATTACGTCACAACATGCCATTCTCTTTAGACTGCAACAAACCAAACATGATCAGGTGCAGAAGGACCACAGCTCCTGTGTGGCTTGGTGGGAGCTGAAGCCTCAGGCAACTTCGTAGCTAGTTCAGAAAACATAAGTAGTTTCAAACATAGTGTGCACACATCCAATAACTTGCAGGTGTTAATGACCTCATGGAATAAAGACTGATATCCACAGTGGAAAATGTTACACACAAACTGTGGGAGCCTTGATCAATATTTCAGAAAAACATAACTCAAGTCACAGTCTGCCTTTTTCTGCCCTGGCGACAAAATGCTGTTGGTGGTGATGTAATGGACTGGGACGGAGACAAAATGTCTCCCAAAGTGGGCTACTGTAGACAGAACAGATAGGAGCTCACACACAAGCATAAGCTCTGACTGACAAGTGGCATTCCTGGTGATGTCATGCTCTGAGTGATCCAAATGTGGATCTATTGCAGATAAATGACATAAAAGGAGACAGATTTAGGACACCTGATGAGGCAATGTTTGTGTCCCAAATAGCACTCCATTTCCCATATAGTGCACTACTTTTAAACAGAGCCCAATGGGCCTTGTGTCAAAAGCAGTGCACTTCATAGGGAGCCATTTGTGCCGCTGATGTCATTGTTCATCCCCTAATTGGTGATCAAATGTAATCATATTGAGTTAGATAACAAACCGGGTGATGTTAGGGTCATACTTCCATTATTTTGGCTTCATTTTTTCCATCACACAACACTGTCATTTTGTAGCCCCATTCTGTTTAACTTATTTCACTAATATTTTCACTTGAAATTAAACTTGAGCACAGCCAGCCTGGTCTCAGACTAGACGTAACATAGTAAATTGTAAATCCGGCACACTCATATTAGTATGACATGTTAGATTCGGTATGGTTACATAAAACAGAAGGTTACTTAAGGCAACAATGAAAGTAGAGACTGGATGGGTGTACAATGTGAACGTCTAGCAACCCAAAGGTTGCGTGTTCGAATCTAATCACGGACAATTTTAGCTAATTAGCAACTACTTACTACTTTTTAGCTATTTTCCTTTAACCCCTAACCTAGCTAACGTTAGCCACCGAGCTAACGTTAGCCACAACAAATTGGAATTCGTAACATATCATACGTTTCTCAAATTCGTAACATTGTACTAATTGCAATTTATAACATACCATGCGAAACATCCACAAATTAATACATACCATACGAAACATAACATATCGTAGTAATTGGAGTGTCCTGGATTTACGTTTACTATGTTACGTCTACCCCTGAGTCCAGGTTGGCGCAGCGGTCTGTCTGATTGACCAGGCTAAGCCTTTCCATGATAAACCACAAAACATTTTTTTGGTTAGACATTTATTTAGACATTTATTTATCCATTCAATTACAGTGTTGGTGCCACAAAGACCAGAATATATCAACAAAACAACCCCTCCTCCTCCCTCCGCCTCGCTTTCTCTTTCCTTCCTTCCCTGCTCACATGTATGCAATGGCAGCAATGGAGGTCAGTATTGACAGCGCGATGACCACATAGCCCGAGCGGTACACCTCAGGAATCTTAAAGCCCGTACCGCTATCCCAGAACTGAGAGAGAGAGAGAGCGAAAGAAAAGCAGGATATATTAAAGGACAGACAAAAACAAGGACTAACATTCCAGTATATTAGTTTTAAGGCGATGACCTAGTGTTGTTGTGCGCTGTGGACACATTTTACTTACCAGATGGCGGATTCCGTTCAAGGTGTGGTAGGACACAGGGAAGGCAATGCCAAACTTAGCTAGGCCGAGTAGAGCAGGGCCAATGGACAGGGAGTGGATCAGGTCAAGGTAGTATGGGTAGTTACCTGGCAACACCAACGCTAAGAGAGCAAACGCCGAGATACCTGAGAGAGAGAGCGAGAGAGGGGAGAGAGAGAGAGAGAGAGAGCGCACGAGAGAGAGAGGAGAGAAGAAAGAGAGAAAGAGCACGAGAGAGAGCGAGAGCACGAGAGAGAGAGAGAGAGAGAGAGAGAGCATGAGAGAGAGAGAGCACGAGAGAGAGAGAGAGAGAGAGAGAGAGAGAGAGAGAGAGAGAGAGAGAGAGAGAGAGAGAGAGAGAGAGCAAGTGAGAGAGGAGAGCGAGAGCACGAGAGAGAGAGAGAGAGAGAGAGAGAGCATGAGAGAGAGAGAGCACGAGAGAGAGAGAGAGAGAGAGAGAGAGAGAGAGAGAGAGAGAGAGAGAGAGAGAGAGAGAGAGAGAGAGAGACACAGAGAGAGAGAGAGAGAGAGAGACACAGAGAGAGAGAGAGAGAGAGAGAGAGAGAGAGAGAGAGAGAGAGAGAGAGAGAGAGAGAGAGAGAGGAGCGAGAGCGAGTGAGAGAGGAGAGCGAGAGAGAACAACATTATGTTTTTAGGACCGTGATCTTGTGGTCCTTTCCATGTACTGTAAAGGAGTAGGGTGAAGTTGACACCAGACGTTGATCTTGGGTCAGTTTTGTATTTCCCCCTATAATGGTTAAGGGAAAACTTCACCCTGGAGTGTACTGTAAAAGGTTTATATATTAATATTACCTCCGCTGAGTCCCACTCCTGTGCCTCTGTGTGTGATGGACATCATCATAGGCATCGACCACCTGCAAGGCACAGGGTACCATGACAACACACGGCTGTCACACACACACAGTATACAAACACAGCATTTGTAGTTCACACTGGATATAAACCCTGTCAATACCTAAAGTTAGGTCTCTTGCGTTTTACCTGGCCACGTGACCCGATATTTAAATCTAATACATATCCATTGTTTATAGCAAAATCAATAAAAGCTCATTACATAATGAGTAGGGGGTGTAACGGTACACGTATTCGTACCGAACCGTTCGGTACGGGGACCTCGGTTCTGTCTGAACTGTGAACCCGAATGAATACATAAAAAAAGTGTATATGAAGAAATACATTTTTGTCAAATCAAAAATTAACCACATTAACAGTTGCCATTTAATTTTCCCGCTGTACCGAAACCGAACCTTAACCCAAATTAGTACAGAATCGTGGGTTTGGTGAACCGTTACACCCCTAATAATGAGTTAATTATCTTGCGAGGAGTGCCTGAGTGGTTGTTTTGTGGTTTAAAAGGTACTTGCTCCCCTGATCCATAAACAATGTCACAATGCACTGAATCAAAGCTGTGTGTATTGTCATTCTATTGGAGTTATCTCCGAGACGGCTTACGGAGAAGAAAGCAACTCAGACAAGCACCCTTCACAACTGAAATTTTACACACGGCCATGGCTGAGATGCACTGTGAGTTTATTCATTATTACACACGTAGACAACTTACTGATAGATAGTGATATGTGGCGACATGGGTCGGTTCAATTTGTTGTTTTTGGCCCAGAACTTGTTCATTTCCTCCTTTGCTGTGGTTCCCATTGGAACAGCACTAAAGAAATAGAGAAAGGGTGTATTTAGAACAGGTACAGTACCAGTCAAAAGTTGACACACCTACTCACTCAAGGGTTTTTTCTTTATTTTTACTATTTTCTACATTGTAGAATAATAGTGAAGACATCAAAACTATGAAATAGCACATATGGAATCATGTAGTAACCAAAAAGTGTTAAACAAATCAACATATATTTTATATTTGAGATTCTTCAAAGTAGCCACCCTTTGCCTTGATGACAGCTTTGCACAATCTTGGCATTCTCTCAACCAGCTTCATGAGGTAGTCACCTGGAATGCATTTCAATTAACAGGTGTGCCTTGTTAAAAGTTATTTTGTGGAATTTCTTTCCTTCTTAATGCATTTGAGCCAATCAGTTGTGTTGTGACAAGTATACAGAAGATAGCCCTATTTGGTAAAAGACCAAGTCCATATTATAGCAAGAACAGCTCAAAAAAGCAAAGAGAAACAACAGTCCATCATTACTTTAAGACATGAAGGTCAGTCAATACAGAACATTTCAAGAACTTTGAAAGTTTCTTCAAGTGCAGTCACAAAAACCATCAAGGGCTATGATGAAACTGGCTCTCATGAGGACCGCCACAGGAAAGGAAGACCCAGAGTTACCTCTGCTGCAGAGGATAAGTTCATTAGAGTTAACTGCACCTCCGATTGCAGCCCAAATAAATGCTTCACAGAGTTCAAGTACCAGACATCTCAACATCAACTGTTCAGAGGAGACAGTGTGAATCAGGCCTTCATGGTCAGATTGCTGCAAAGAAACCACTACCAATAAGAAGAAGACTTGCTTGGGCCAAGAAACACGAGCAATGGACAGTAGACCGGTGGATATCTGTCCTTTGGTCTGTTGAGTCCAAATTTGAGATTTTTGGTTTCAACCGCCGTGTCTTTGTGAGACGCAGAGTAGGTGAACGGATGATCTCCACGTGTGGTTCCCACGTGAAGCATAGAGGAGGTGTGATGGTGCTTTGCTGGTGACACGGTCTGTGATATATTCAGAATTCAAGGCACACTTAACCAGCATGGCTACCACAACATTCTGCAGCGATACGCCATCCCATCTGGTTTGGGCTTAGTGGGACTATCATTTGTTTTTCAACAGGACAATGACCCAAAACACACCTCCAGGCTGTGTAAGGGCTATTTGACCAAGAAGGAGAGTGATGGAGGGCTGCATCAGATGACCTGGCCTCCACAATCCCCCGACCTCAACCCAATTGAGATGGTTAGGGATGAGTCGGACGGCAGAGTGAAGGAAAAGCAGTCAACAAGTGCTCAGCATATGTGGGAACTCCTTCAAGACTGTTGGAAAAGCATTCCTCATGAAGCTGGTTGAGAGAATGCCAAGAGTATGCAAAGCTGTCATCAAGGCAAAGGGTGGCTACTTTGAGGAAAATATATTTGATTTGTTTAACACTTTTTTGGTTACTACATAATTTCATATGTGTTATTTCATAGTTTTGATGTCTTCACTATTATTCTACAAATGTAGAAAATAGTAAAAATAAAGAAAAACCCTTGAGTGAGTAGGTGTGTCCAAACTTTTGACTGGTACTGTATATGCTAGAGAAAACATACAATTCCAACATAACATGTATTCACATTAAAGAATAACAGAGACAAGTGGGCAGGCACACACACCAAGGGTTGGAACCGGTTGATGGAACAGAACCAAAAACCGGAAAATAACTACATTATTTGAGGAACAGAACCCGACCGAAAACGAAAGTGATCTATATTGTTACAAAACACAACCGTATTTTAAACGCATGGGAAACGGTTAATAACGTTATTTTACGTTCCAGGCATTTTCTTCCAGTCCCACAAAAATCACAACACATTTGCCTATGCAAAGCCCTCACTCTGCCACTCAGAAACGTATTCCAGCGTCTGCCTGCCAGCTGTAAATCTTTGCCAGTGGGTGTGCAGGCTACCTGCCACCCCCCTCATAGTAGCCTACTGATGATGTTACAAGCGTAATTCAGAAATTAGGGAGATATATTTAATTATTGAAGAATGGATTGACTTTTTCAAAATGCTAGTTAAGGATACTATAGTTATCACGTTTCACATTGGATTTATTAACTACAAAAAAGGTAAGAAGGATTTTTAATGGGCAATGGAAAAGCTCTAACAGGACACGTCTGCGTAGCCTCCTCGAACTTCGGAAAAATGTTAAGGCATTTTGACCTGTTCGTTAATACATCTCTTTTATCGCCAAAACAAAAAAAGATGCCCAAAAAGATGCCCAATCTTGCAAAGCCTCAGACGAGGCATGGAAAAGTGCCCCCCTCTGACAGCCCTTCTTCGGCCTCGGCGGACGATTGCTCAGAAGAAGCACCAGCATGACTCAGAATGGAGATGGACAAGGGTATAACAAAAATCCAAGAGACACTTTCTGAACGCCTCATCAAAATTGATGTGCTGGTCGATAAACTCCACGAAGACCAGAAAGTCACAAAGTTAGAAAAAGACCATGCTGACCAACAGGCTGCCATCCTGGACGTCCGCGAGGACGTGTATCAAAAGCACAAGAAAGTGGAAGACGCCATTTCTAAACTCGAGGAAAATTTTGATTCTTACGTAATTTTCCAAAAGCACATGAGTTTCAGATTTCAAGGTTTCCCAGAGGCCGTGGAGGGAAGAGACGCCATCTCCTTTCCACGGGAAAGGATTCCCAAATCCTGGATCTACCCCCTTCCGTGCACCCACTGGAAATTGTAGTGGCGCCGGAGAAGATGGCTGTAAAACGGCAGCTCTCTAACTCAAGACAAAGGAGATGATTGTGGACTACAGGGGGAAAAAAGAGGACTGAGCACAGGTTGAGAGCTTCAAGTTCCTTGGTGTCCACATCACCAACAAACTATCATGGTCCAAACACACCAAGACAGTCGTGAAGAGGGCACGACAAAGCCTATTCCCCCTCAGGAGACTGAAAAGATTTGGCATGGGTCCTCAGATCCTCAAAAAGTTCTACAACTGCACCAGAGAGCATCCTGACTGGTTGCATCACCGCCTGGTATGGCAACTGCTCGGCCTCCGACCGCAAGGCACTACAGAGGGTAGTGCATACGGCCCAGTACATCACTGGGGCCAAGCTCCTGCCATCCAGGACCTCTATACCAGGCGGTGTCAGAGGAAGGACCTAAAAATTGTCAAAGACTCCAGCCACCCTAGGACTCCTGAACAGCTAGTCAGGGCTTTGTGATGGACACTCCAATACCTTGACTTTGTTGTCCTTAAGCCATTTTCCAACAACTTTGGAAGTATGCTTGGGGTCATTGTCCATTTGGAAGACGGGTTGGGATGGTGACCCCACTTTTCCCCCAAACATAACGATGGTCATTATGGCCAAACAGTTCTATTTTTGTTTAATCAGACCAGAGGACATTTCTCCAAAAAGTACGATCTTTGTCCCCATGTGCAGTTGCAAACCGTAGTCTGGCTTTTTTAAGGCGGTTTTGGAGCAGTGGCTTCTTCCTTGCCGAGCGGCCTTTCAGGTTATGTCGATATAGGACTCGTTTTACTGTGGATATAGACACTTTTGTACCCGTTTCCTCCAGCATCTTCACAAGGTCCTTTGCTGTTGTTCTGGGATTGATTTGCACTTTTCGCACCAAAGTACGTTAATCTCTAGGAGACAGAACGTGTCTCCTTCCTGAGCGGTATGACGGCTGCGTGGTCCCATGGTGTTTATACTTGCGTACTATTGTTTGTACAGATGAACCTGGTACCTTCAGGCGTTTGGAAATTAATCCCAAGGATGAACCAGACTTGTGGAGGTCTACAATTTTTTTTCCTGAGGTCTGATTTCTTTTGATTTTCCCATGATGTCAAGCAAAGAGGTACTGAGTTTGAAGGTAGGCCTTGAAATACATCTACAGGTACACCTCCAATTGACTCAAATGATGTCAATTAGCCTATCAGAAGCTTCTAAAGCCATGACATAATTTTCTGGAATTTTCCAAGCTGTTTAAAGGCACAGTGAACTTAGTGTATGTAAACTTCTGACCCACTGGAATTGTGATACAGTGAATTATAAGTGAAATAATCTGTCTGTAAACAATTGTTGGAAAAATTACTTGTATCATGCACAAAGTAGATGTCCTAACTGACTTGCCAAAACTATAGTTTGTCAACAAGACATTTGTGGAGTGGTTGAAAAACGAGTTTTAATGACTCCAACCTAAGTGTACGTAAACTTCCGACTTCAACTGTACATATTACCTCGACTAGCCGATGCCCCCGCACATTGACTCTGTACCGGTACCCCCCTGTATATAGCCTCCCTACTGTTATTTTATTTTACTGCTGCTCTTTAGTTATTTGCTTGTATTTTTTTACTTAACACTTTTTTATTTTACTTTATTTAAAAAACGGCATTTTGGGTTAAGGGCTTGTAAGTAAGCATTTCACTGTAATGTCTACACCTGTTGTATTCGGCGCATGTGGCAAATAAAATTTGATTTGATTTAAGAAGGCCCATCGCACGCTACGGAGGGGCTGCCTGGAAAGGTTGCACCCAGGGCATTTGTCATTACATTGCTACGGTACCAGGACACTGTTCGCATCCTCTCTGCTGCCCGAGCAAAGGGAGCGCTCAAGTAAGGAGATGCCAGAATCATGATAATAATATAATATGCCATTTAGCAGACGCTTTTATCCAAAGCGACTTACAGTCATGTGTGCATACATTTTTACATATGGGTGGTCCCGGGGATCGAACCCACTACCCTGGCGTTACAAGCGCCATGCTCTACCAATTGAGCTACAGAGGACCACTGTCCGGATCTTTCTCCCATACTACATAAGAGGCTTCTGCGGCAGGCTGGCTCGGCATATGGTCTGCGCTACCCGATGACTTTGTGGATGGAAACCAAGAATGGTGAGCGCACATTTGACTCTGTGAAGACGGCTGAAACATACATGAGGAAAGAACTCCCTGACTTGGTCACTCCTACTACATTATGAGGAATTGTCTTTTGAACTTGGATACAGTGGATAGTGAACTGTTAGAACATGAGGAAACGACTCATATGATCGACTGGCTGGCATGGCAAGCTGGCAAGATGGCTAGCTTGATTCCGTTCTCATGATCATTGCAACTCCACGAGGTGAGATCTTGCATGGAGCCCCAGGCTGAGGGAGATTGACAGTTCTTTTGTGTTTCTTCCATTTGCGAATAATCACACCAACTGTTGTCACCTTCTCACCAAGCTGCTTGGCGATGGTCTTGTAGCCCATTCCAGCCTTGTGTAGGTCTACAATCTTGTCCCTGACATCCTTGGAGAGCTCTTTGGTCTTGGCCATGGTGGAGAGTTTGGAATCTGATTGATTGATTGCTTCTGTGGACAGGTGTCTTTCATACAGGTAAACAAGCTGAGATTAGGAGCATTACCTTTAAAAAAAGAGTGTGCTCCTAATCTCAGCTCGTTACCTGTATAAAGGACACCTGGGAACCAGAAATCTTTCTGATTGAGAGGGGGTCAAATACTTATTTCCCTCATTAAAATGCAAATCAATTTATATTTTTTTTTACATGTGTTCTTCTGGATTTTTTTGCTGTTATTCTGTCTCTCACTGTTCAAATAAACCTACCATTAAAATTATAGACTGATAATTTCTTTGTCAGTGGGCAAACGTACAAAATCAGCAGGGGATCAAATACTTGATTCCCTCACTGTATGTATGTATGTATGTATGTATGTATGTATGTATGTATGTATGTATGTATGTATGTATGTATGTATGTATGTATGTATGTATGTATGTATGTATGTATGTGCATTCGGAAAGTATTCAGACCCCTTGATTTTTTCCACATTGTTACGATACAGACTTATTCTAAAATTGATTAAATAAAAAATTACAAAGCGAAAACTGTTTTTATAAATTTTTGCAAATGTATATATATAAAAAAACGGACATACCTTATTTACATAAGTATTCAGACCCTTTGCTATGAGACTCGAAATTGAGCTCAGGTGCATCCTATTTCCATTTATCATAATTGAGATGTTTCTACAACTTTATGGAAGTCCACCTGTGGTAAATTCAATTGATTTTACATGATTTGGAAAGGAACACGCCGGTCTATATAAAGGTCCCACAGTTGACAGTGCATGTCAGAGCAAAAACCAAGCCATGAGGTCGAAGGAATTGTCCGTAGAGCTCCGAGACAGGATTGTGTCGAGGCACAGATCTGGGGAAGCGTACAACAACATTTCTGCAGCATTGAAGGTCCCCAAGAACACAGTGGCCTCCATCATTCTTAAATGGAAGAAGTTTGGAACCACCAAGACTCTTCCTAGAGCTGGCCGCTCAGCCAAACTGAGCAACCGGGGGAGAAGGGCTTTGGTCAGGGAGGTGACCAAGAACCCGATGGTCACTCTGACAGAGCTCCAGAGTTCCTCTGTGGAGATGGGAGAACCTTCCAAAAGGACAACCATCTCTGCAGCACTCCACCAATCAGGCCTTTATGGTAGAGTGGCCAGACGGAAGCCACTCATCAGTAAAAGGCACATGACAGCCCGCTTCGAGATTGCCAAAAGGCACCTAAAGGACTCTCAGACCATGAGAAACAAGATACTCTAGTCTGCTGAAACCAAGATTGAACTCACTCTTTGGCCTGAATGCTAAGCGTCAGGTCTGGTGGAAACCTGGCACCATCCCTAAGGTGAAGCATGGTGGTGGCAGCATCGAGTCACAAAATAAAATTACAATCAAATTGACAAACATAGGCAACAATAATGACCGGACTATTGAGCCCCACATGATGGTCACCAGCCGCACCTTCCCGCACACTCAAATGTCAACCAATCGCCATTCCCAAAGGCGCCCTGAATCCTGTGCCACGCGGCGACAAAAGCGATGACCACAAACGCACTCAAGCAGCACAGGAAAAAATACATCAAGTTATGATTAATAAATGAAAACCTTTACCAGACGATAACTATCATTCCTCAAATATAGAGACAATTAGTTAAACAATCACCATCATCCTAAATTAACAACCAAAAAGTTAAAGAATACTCATTTTACTCCCAATGTCCATAACAGTTATTCTAGAATCAACTTATTTAACTACTGGGTGAATTTACCAAGATGTATATCAGATCGTTCTGCCCTGCTGGCTTCCTTACAGTCAGTAAAACACAGCCATCCTCAAGAAGGTGGAGGTTTGGCACATACTTACTAAATAATCCCACATTTGTAACATTTGTAACATTTCTGAACACTCAAATCAACATATATTTTAGCACCAATAACAACTCAGCCTCCCCCCTAATTTTATGGGAAGCTCTCCTTGCATATCTGAGAGGGCAAATAATTTCATTTAGTTCAGGTAATCATTTCGTTTAGTTCAGGTGCTCGTAAAATGGATTTTTTTTTACCTTTATTTAACTAGGCAAGTCAGTTAAGAACAAATTCTTATTTACAATGACGGCCTACTTGTAAAGCCCCCCCGGCCAAACCTTCCCCTAACCCGGACGACGCCCTATGGGACTATCGATCACGGCCGGTTGTGATACAGCCCGGGATCGAACCCGGGTCTGTAGTGACGCCTGTAGCACTGTGATGCAGTGCCTTAGACCCCTGCGCCACTCGGGAGGCCTAAGGTATAAGGCTTTGGAGAAATACATTTCAGATCTGGAAAATGAACATAGTATGACATTTGACGACTCAACTCTACAAAAATTAGACTCAAAGCCATTGGAATATTGTCACGCCCTGACATAGAGTTCGCTAGTTGGTTTGGTCAGGGTGTGAGTATCTATGTAATGTGAATATCTATGTGTAGATCTAGTATGTTTTAGATCTATGTTGGCCGGGTGTGGTTCCCAATCGGAAGCAGCTGTCGATCGTGGTCTCTGATTGGGGATCATACTTTAGGTAGCCATTTTGCCTACCTATGTTGTGGGATCTCGACTCTCGTTTGGCTTGTCTGTGTGTAGCCATTGTGAGCTTCACGTTACGTTGCTTGTTGTTGTTTTGTCGTGTGTTAACTTAGTGAATAAACATGTATGCATTCCACGCTGCACCTTGGTCCAATCCTGTACTCAACGAACGTGACAAATATAACACCCTGACGACCCACAAAGAGGGAAAACGCTCTTAGAACTTAGGAGTACAAAACAAAACTACTATAAACATGGAGATATAGCAGGAAAGTTGCTTGCTTGGCAGATCAGGAAAGAGGAAGCTAGTAGAGTTATTAGCTCTATTAAACTGCCCAATAACACAGTTGTTCAGGGTCCTGAGGAAATTAATCTAGTCTTTAGGGAGTTTTATGAAAACATTGTACAAGTCTGAAGGGGATGCCCCTGCCACAATGCATGAGTTTTTGAACAAACTCAATTTACAAGTTTTAACTGATGAGGAGAGAGAGTACTTGGAGAAAGAGATTACATCTGAGGAAATTAAGGAATCCATTTTCAACACTGCTGGGGGAAATCACAAGGGTTAGATGGATTCCCTATTGAATTCTATAGATCCTTTTTACCCAAACTAATTGAACCTCTTTGCAATATGTTTAATTATGTCAGAGACAGAAAAGCTCCCAGACACACTGGAACAAGCACTGATCACAGTTTTGTTAAAACCTTGGAAAGATCCTCTGCTTTGTGGGTCATATAGACCAAGTTCTTATTGAACACTTGTTTCTTGCAAAACTCATAGCTCTTAAGACTAGATAAGGTTCTTCCTGACTTGGTTGATATGGACCAAACAGGCTTTGCAAGAAACCACTCATCTCCTGATAATATCAGAAGATTATTTAATATTATGCATTATGTAGAGAATGACCAAGAACCTGTAGTGGCGGCTTCATTAGATAAGGAAAAAGCTTTTGACCACACAGAACGGAACTACCTGTTTGAAGTTTCACAGAGGATGAATATTGGACCCAAGTATGTAGGTCTGATTAGATTACTGTACAAATATCCGGTAGCTCAGATCCTGACTAATGGAAATGTTTCCTCCCAGCTCTCCCCATCACGTGGCACAAGACAGGGTTGCCCTGCTAGTCCTCTCCTTTTTTCTTTGGCTATCAAGCCACTGGCAGAAGCTTTTCGATCTCATCCATCCATGGTGTTCGTCTAGGTGAGCGCGAACATCTCGTCTCGCTATATGCGGATTACATTTTGCTTTACCTCACTAAACCAGAAATGGCACTCTGAGCATTAGTTGGCATCCTGAAAGAATACGGGACCTTTTCAGGATATAAAATAAACCTATGGAAGACTGTAATTACGCCTTTTAACAGGGCAGCTATGCAGAACCCAATCTTAGACCAGACATTTTCTTGTAGATCTCAGAAAATGACATATCCAGGATTGCAAATTCCTTCTGAAATGAATAAGACATATCTACTGAACTGTACTCCACTTCTCAAAAAGGTTGGGGAAGAATTGGATAGATGGAGGGATTGTCCCTTTTTCAAACCTTGCCCTTTCCTATTCCCAAAGTTTTTTCAAACAAATTAATAGGAAGGTCTCTTCATTTCTGTGGAAAGGGCTCTATCTGACTTCCAGTTGTACTACTGGCATCTCAGTTAAAGGCTGTGTGGGTACGGCAAAATACAACAAGTTCACCCTCTTGGAGACAGAGGAAGAGTGTCTTTCCTCTGTTTCATTGTCATCTATACCTTATAGTAGCCCACCTAAAGCTTTGCTAGGTCTCATAAACACCCCTTTAATTAAAAACACTAAATATATTGATTGAAGTCTGTAAACAAACAGAAGGGCATAGATCTATATATGAACAAACGCCTTTCTATAATAACCCCCATCTTACCCAAAACCCTGAGAAATGGTATTACATTTTCTTGGTTCAACAAAGGAATTAAAACATTTGGTCATCTGTAAAGAGAAGGTGAACTACTACGCTTTCAACAACCGGCATCTCATTTTCAGTTACCTCAAACTCATTTCTTCAAGTACCTACAGGTTCGGCATTATATTGCCACTCAACAGGGAGGATTCAGCCCAGGAGTACATCTACACCTGATAAACTGTGGCTGGAGAGGAAAGGGGTAAAAGGTTTCATTTCTTACATGTACTCTAGTCTTCAAGCTCTGTTGGGGAACGATGAATCTCTGGAGGCTTGCATGAAGTGGTGTGATGACCTTGATCTCATTGTTGAGGATGAGAATGGGCAAAGCTCTTTTTAGATGCTCAGCATCTTCCATTTAACAAAATTCTATATTTTACATAGGGTTTACTTTACACCAGAAAGGTTTAAAGTGGACCCTAAATATTCAAAATGTTGCCCAAGGTGTAAAACAGGGGTGGGCCCACTTATGCATATTTTTTTGTCCTGCCCTGAACTAGGCAATTGTTGGAAAGACATTATCCAGATGTTATCACAGGTCACTAATATGATTGTACCACTAGATCCTTCCCTTATTCTTCTTGGAGATGACTCTGTTCTACCAGTTAATGTTGGTAGCAAAACCAGATTCATTAAATTGGCAGTCAATGCAGCCAATTAATGGAAGTGTGGAAGTGTGACACTCCGCCAAGCAAGCAGATGTGGCTAAAATAACTAACTTCCTATATTCCATCTGAAAAATTATGTACAATTTACGTAGTAAACCCTTTGAATTGACTGATGTCTGGGGGGACGTTCAGAAGTTTCTAGAGTCGTCACCTTAGATGCCTCATTGTTATTTTCTTCCTTAATGTATCATTTTTATTATTATTTATTTTTGCGTTGAATAATTTGTTTTCTAGCATTGGATGTTTATTTGTTTTTATTTAACTAGGCAAGTCAGTTAAGAACAAATTCTTATTTACAATGACGGCCACACCCTCCGCTAACCCGGACGACGCTGGGCCAATTGTGCGCCGCCCTATGGGACTCCCGATCATGGTCGGTTGTGATACAGCCCGGGATCGAACCCGGGTCTATAGTGACGCTTAGACCGCTGCGCCACTCAGGATCACCTGATAATCATTGAAGCTAATACCCGGTGAAGGGAGGGAGGGGGGTGTTCATGTGTTGGGGAGGGAAAGGTTTAGCACGATGTGCTCCCGTGTGGCCTGTTGTGTTGAGTGGGTGGGAGGAATAACTGGACATTATCTGTCATATTTTGCTGCTGATTGTTAATTGTACAAAAAAAAAAGAAAAAAAAAATGCTTATAAATATATTGTACAAAAAATATTATCTAGTGCTCCTCTACAAGCTGTTAGCTTGCGAACGTTAGCTCTGGTCCAACGTTAAACCAACTCTGAAGTTCAAAGAGATTCAAAGTTCCTGCATAGAAGCCCCTCCTCCGTAGGTATAATTCTGTGGGCCTAATTCAGATAATGCATGTCATAACAAGATGCCCAGCGCTTCAAGGCAAGCTTCCTCCATCCTCACCCTCAAAATGTCAGTTCCATCTCGCGCCCTACACTGACTGGCAGCACAGTGTGTGTTGGTCTTTCATTATGATTAAACCATGCTGTTACGGCAAAATACAACTTGCTCTTAAAATACTTTCCTATACAGATTAAATTGCTTAGCTGCTTCCCAGCAAGCTGCTCTATGCGCACTGATTGGTGAAGTCATTTAATGTCGAGCTAAAGGAAACTATATATATATTTCAGAGGTTTAAAAAGGTACAGAAAGGAATGATATAAAGCAGTATTTGTTTTTTTATTCGAACCAATTCAGAACTTTCTTTTGCTGGTCGGAACAGTGGAACAAAAGGAAAAAAAAAAAAAATAGTTATGTTCAGAACGAAACGATTGGAAAATAATTTCAGTTCCAACCCGACACTGACACACTCACACAAAATCTACTCACTGTCTGTAGAAAACGCCAAACCGAGGGCGGGATAAGCAAGTGCCCTGTCGGGCTAGTGTCCTGTGAGAGAGATCAAACAACATATTTTAGTAATGTTAGTAATAACATGGTTTAGTTGTAAATGACAAGGTTTGTTTCACTGAGCAAGTTCCTTCCTATTTCATCAGAGGAGATTATAGCCTACACTGATAACTATCAGTTTGATATTGGTGAAACGAAGTTGAGCAATAGCTGAAATAATAATGCACAAGCAAGGATGTTCAAGTTCAAACTAGAGCTCTGCTAACCGAATGCGTCAGGTTAGGGCCTGTTTTTTCATCCATAACTACGGGACGGGCAGGGCTCCGGTATCACTAAATTGATCACTAACATTTGAAAGTTGAGCCATTTTCTCGTGCTCTGCTGCGCATTACAGTCATATGACTGAGATCCTAAGATGGTGTCAGAAGTGCTTCAATCTCGTCAAATATAAGACAGGAGAGATTATTTCACAGAAAATAATAAATGTTCCTTGAATTTTGTCCAAGTTTTGAGTGATGAAAAGCTAACCGCTCTCTAATGTCTCGTCATTGAGAAGAGCAGCCCAAGCGGAGCCGTTGGGTACTCACAGACCGAGCTGCCATGAACTGAGAAGAGCAGCACATGGATTTACTAACGGAGGAAGTTAGTCAAGGTTTGAAATAATTACAGTATGTTTTTGTCAAATACTATATTGGTTTGGGCTTCTTGCAGTCAATTTGCAGTGTACAAAGTATTTGTAATTATGTTCCGGCCCCCCAACCAACCGCTCAAGAAAAAAATCGTCCCGCAGCTGAAGGTAGTTGGGAAACCAAGCTCTAAATGTTAACACGCATCGCTTGTGGTACGGTTTTGGAAACATAAGGAACATATCTTTCATATCAGCGAGAAATAAAATTTAAAAAACGAAAGGTTCAATTACTACACACCTTTATAGGGTCAGGGGTCGCATTGGCTTTCAGAAATCTAAATTTTCAAAACCATCAACAAAAAAAAAGTGCATTTTAAACCATTTCACCTGCGTTTTATATTGAACGTCAACAGTTGTTGTTTTTTGCTTCAATATAGTGAGAAGGGACATGCAACTATAGTTTCTTCACACCAAATACACTGCTCCAAAAAATAAAAAGGGAACACTCCAAGTCAATCACACTTCTGTGAAATCAAACTGTCCACTTAGGAAGCAACACTGATTGACAATACATTTCACATGCTGTTGTGCAAATGAAATAGACAACAGGTGGAAATTATAGGCAATTAGCAAGACACCCCCAATAAAGGACTGGTTTTGCAGGTGGTGACCACAGACCACTTCTCAGTTCCTATGCTTCCTGGCTGATGTTTTGGTCGGTGCTTTCACTCTAGTGGTAGCATGAGACGGAGTCTACAACCCACACAAGTGGCTCAGGTAGTGCAGCTCATCCAGGATGGCACATCAATGCGAGCTGTGGCAAGAAGGTTTGCTGTGTCTGTCAGCGTAGTGTCCAGAGCATGGAGGCGCTACCAGGAGACAGGCCAGTACATCAGGAGACGTGGAGGAGGCCGTAGGAGGGCAACAACCCAGCAGCAGGACTGCTACCTCCGCCTTTGTGCAAGGAGGAGCACTGACAGAGCCCTGCAAAATGACCTCCAGCAGGCCACAAATGTGCATGTGTCTGTTCAAACGGTCAGAAACAGACTCCATGAGGGTGGTATGAGGGCCCGACGTCCACAGGTGGGTGCAGGACGTTTGGCATTTGCCAGAGAACACCAAGATTGGCAAATTTGCCACTGGCGCCCTGTGCTCTTCACAGATGAAAGCAGGTTCACACTGAGCACATGTGACAGAGTCTGGAGACGCCGTGGAGAACGTTCTGCTGCCTGCAATATCCTCCAGCATGACCGGTTTGGCGGTGGGTCAGTCATGGTGTGGGGTGGCATTTCTTTGGGGGGCCGCACAGCCCTCCATGTGCTCGCCAGAGGTAGCCTGACTGCCATTAGGTACCGAGATGAGATCCTCAGACCCCTTGTGAGACCATATGCTGGTGCGGTTGGCCCTGGGTTCCTCCTAATGCAAGACAATGCTAGACCTCATGTGGCTGGAGTGTGTCAGCAGTTCCTGCAAGAGGAAGGCATTGATGCTATGGACTGGCCCGCCCGTTCCCCAGACCTGAATCCAATTGAGCACATCTGGGACATCATGTCTCGCTCCATCCACCAACGCACAGACTGTCCAGGAGTTGGCGGATGCTTTAGTCCAGGTCTGGGAGGAGACCATCCACCACCTCATCAGGAGCATGCCCAGGCGTTGTAGGGAGGTCATACAGGCCACACACACTACTGAGCCTCATTTTGACTTGTTTTAAGGACATTACATCAAAGTTGGATCAGCCTGTAGTGTGGTTTTCCACTTTAATTTTGAGGGTGACTCCAAATCCAGACCTCCATGGGTTGATAAATTTGATTTCCATTGATAATTTTTGTGTGATTTTGTTGTCAGCACATTCAACTATGTAAAGAAAAAAGTATTTAATAAGATTATTTCATTCATTCAGATCTAGGATGTGTTATTTTAGTGTTCCCAGTTAGTGCAACACATTCCGCAGAAAATCAGAAGCGGAACGCTAATTGGCTAGCAGCCAGACAAGTAAATTACCTTCCAATGAAAAAGCAAGGTATTTTTTTTACAAAAACGATGCATGGCCATCATATTTCTAATGTTTATCATGCATTTTAACTTGCTACCGGAGAAAAACTATACCGGAGGTAAGTACCGGAGAAAAACTAGACAGGAGGAAAGTATGTTAAGTACCGGAGAAAAGTAGCTTACACACAGAGGAAGACGACGTGAGAGGCATAATTCGGCCCAAAACCTGTCCTCTCCAGCAGGTGGCATTTTTATTTATTTTCGTAATGTTTAAGTTGTTACGAGTGTACTGATATAAGTAGGACCATGACATCCCGGCAATTTTGAGAAAAAACACTTTATATCTGAGTTGTGCCAGTTGTTCACACGCGTATATCTGCCCTCTCATTGGCTAGAATGGTCCCTCCTGATCTTGCCTCCTCCCTACTGCCTACCATTTTTTAAGACATGTATTTTCTTTTAGGTTCCGGAGCGGCCACTTCAGTATCCAGTCAATATAATGGATAATTTGTTGCTACATATCAGTCAGAGCGCTGGTGAACCAGTGACAAGGGCAAAGATATTTCATCCGAGTGGAGAAGTGCAACTGAAGCACGAAATTAGTACTTTTACATTCATGATTTGGAACGAAACCTCACTGAAGCCGAGCAGAATTTACAATTAGAAGCATTTTAGATGTACATGTACAAAACGCAGTAAGATATTTTTTCTGCGTTTAATCTTTCGTTTTCTGCATGAAAAAGGCAAAATTCTGCGTTAACGCGACCCCTGAGGGTTTGGTTGGGTTTCCCACGCAGCCATATTTCCATGTTACAGCGATTGTTTACGGAAAACAGGCGGAAGACAGAGGCTTACCTGTGATAATTAGCTATCTGAGTCCCCAAACACCTGTGTAAATGGAAGACTGACGCCACAAACGTGTTGTCACTGAAAAATACTATTGGCTGCAAGTGATGGGAGTATTGGCTGTTTTGGCTGCCAGACCCAATTCACCTCTAAACAGAACATGTAAGGTCCTTGGACTAGAAAGAGTAACGTTAGGCTCCTTTAGTTCATTATTGGGCTAAGGAATCCCGACTGATTTCAGCACCCAAAGAATAGCCCGCAATTACACATGACATTGTTCTGTGTAATTGCGGGCTATTCTTTGGGTGCTGAAATCAGTCTTTTTTATAAAAACATAATTTTATGTGACATCGGAAGCCCACACTAGTCGTAAATCGTTGAGTTTAGTCGGCTAATGAATCCCTAGATAACCCCACATCCAAAGGTTGGGACAAGCTAGCTAGCTAGTCCTTGATCATGACTCTCAGTTCCATTACATTAGACATAAGAGTCATTGGACGAAGGAGTCTTCTGTATGGGGGAATTTTATTAAGAGCCCCGACGCTCGTTCTGAAAATTAACACGCATCGCTTGATGCACGATTTTGGAAGCATAAGGACTTTATTTCAGATCAACGAGAAATACTTTTCAAAAAACAAAAGGTTAAATTGATACACACCTTTATGGGGTTAGTGTTCCCACACGGCCACATCTCCATGTTACAACGAGTGTTTGCGGAAGACAGAGGGACCACCTGTGCTAATTAGTTACAGTAGGCGGCATTCTCCCTAAAGTTCTCAGCCGTCAGCTTCACCCATGACAGGCTCATATGAACTACAATCCCGACGCTGTGTTTTAACTTTTAGAAACTTCACTAATCATCGCTTGTGACACGGCTTTCAAAACATATGGCCCTCATCTTTCATCAGCGAGAAAGAATCCTTCAAATAAAAATGTACACTTACTGTAGCAGTTACAGAGCCATACAGCTGTGGGTGCCTCCATCCTAGAAACTACACTTCCCGAGTTAGACATACACACAGGTGTTCGGAGCATGCTAGATAGCTAATTAGTACAGGTGGTCGCCTCTGTCTTCTGTCCGTAAACAAGCGCTGTAACATGGCAATAGGGCCGTGTGGGTACACTAACACTATCAAGGTGTGTATCAATTTAAACTATTTTTTATTTATTTTCTTTCTCACTGATATGAAAGATAAGGTCCTTATGCTTCCAAAACAGCAAGTGACGTGTATTAATGTTCCGATTGAGCGTCCGGTCTTAACAAAACTCACCCTTACAGAAGAGGCCTTTGTACAATTACTTACGTGTAATGTAATGGAACTGAGTCAAGATCGAGGGCTAGCTCCGAACACCTGTGTGTAACTGAAGAATGTGATACGAAAGTAAAGGGCTTTGTTTCTAGAACCGTATCGCAATTGAAAATTAATTCACGTTTAGATGGGGAATTTGGCTGTTTTGGCTGCCAGAGCCAGTCTACCTCTGAAAATAACATACAAGGTCCTTGGACCTAAAGGAGTAAAGGTTGGCTCCTTAAGAGTACATATTAGGTTAGCTAGCTAGGATACTACACAAGCAATCTAGCTAGCTGGTTATATACATGGAACTTTGAAGCATTGCTTCCATAGGAATGTAAAGCTCATTTTAGCGTTTATATCTATCAAAATAACTTGCTGTAAATCTAAAATCTGTTGTCACAGGAGGAGCTAGCTAGCTAGCATGCTAAGGTTAGTATGTGTCGCAAGCAACAATGTTATGACGATAGTAGGGTGACCCAAGCTCTCTAGCTAAATAAATATATTTGAACATCACTCTAAGACAAATTAATAAGTATTACACGCAGAGGTGTGGACTCGAGTCATGTGACTTGGACTCGAGTCAGACTCGAGTCATGAATTTGATGACTTCAGACTCGACTCGACAAAATGTACAAAGACTTGCAACTCGACTTGGACTTTAACATCAATGACTCGTGACTTGACTTGGACTTGCGCCTTATGACTCGAGAAGACTTGCTACGAGGACTTGTAATGACTTGCAAAGACTTGCTAAGAGGACTTGAAATGACTCGAAACTAAAATGTAGGACTTTGGACTCGACTTGAGACTTGATGGCTTTGACTTTTGACTCGACTTGGGACTTGCCTCATCTTTGACTCGACTTGACTCGGGACTCGAGGGCAAAGACTTGAGACTTACTTGTGACTTGCATAACAATGACTTTGTCCCACCTCTGATTACACGTATGTCTAACCAACCAACAAACGAAATGTAAACATAAATAAACTGTCTCAAAGTTAGATAAGGCACAGGTAGCTACTGACCTTAGAAGTAACGCCATTGTTTCTTTAACAGCTGAAACAGGATATGGCGTAAACGGATGTTATTATATTTTTCCTGACGGTCAAGTCAATGCTAGACGGAATCCTTGGGACGTCCATACCCTTACTCTAACCTAACCTTAATCATGACCTTGACCTTGACCCTTGACCTTGACCCTTACCCTACCCCTAACATTAACAGTGACCCTTACCCATTCAAAATGTCAACTTCAATGGGGGATATGGACGTCCCAGGATCCCGGATAGCAGAGACCCTGACGGTCCCCATGAGAAGGTCAGAATGGAAGATCAAAATGGCCTAAGGACAAAAAATATCTACACCAAAGATGATCTATTACATGGAAAAAATTGAAACGCATGTCCTCAATTATTGCGGGCAAGCGAGATCAGGTGGGACCATTCTAGCCAATGAGAGGGCAGATATGCACGTGAACAACAGGCATACCTAGCTTTTCCCAAAGTTCGGCAATGCCAAGTGCATCCACTTATATCAGTACATTTGTAACAGCCTAAACTTCTATTAGATCAAATAAGCCTCACGTAATTCGACATGAAGATAAGGTCTGCTTCCAAAACCGTACTGCAACCGATGCGTGTTAATGTTCAGACCGAACGTTGCCTCTAAACCGAAGACGCCTTCGTCCAATGACTCTTATGTGTAATGTAATGGAACTGAGAGTCATGATCAAGGGCTAAGGTTAAATAGGCTGTATATTGATCTAGGTCATAGGAAGTGGATGCTCTTGTCATTTATGACCTAATAATATGAATGTTGTAATAATATATTTGGTAATAGGTTACAAAAGGGCAAACATGAACAACTGCTTTGTGCAGATGAACTTTATTTCATATCGAGACACATTTCAGAGCAACGCATTTTCACCCAACGTCCCATCTGTCATATGTGGTGTTCCAACTTCACCCTATATTCCCTATATAGTGCACTACTTTTGACCAATGCCCATATGGCTCTGGTCAAAAGTAGTGCACTGTGTATGGAATATAGGGTGCCATTTGGAATGGAACCACAGTCTTCAGTACTGATCATTGATGCAATTAAATTGACATGTTTTGCTTTTGAAATACATTTTATTTGGTGAAGCAAAAACGATTTAGGGTGCGTTTGTATGCTACAGCCATTTTGCAACATCTTGTTTGCTTGACATTTGGGTTTGGAAAGCCCTTCCAGTATAGTTATTGTCAAAACTCAGCAATATCAATCACAATTACAGGCTTTATTTGCAGCAGTATTCTCTGTGATAACCAGAATGGTGTACTGATCCGTGCAATAACAGACCAATTGACTGACAGACAGACAAACACACACACACACACACACACAAATACTGTAAAAACACACATACACTGAGTATACAAAACATTTAGAACACCTGCCCTTTCCATGACAGAGACTGACCAGGTGAATCCATGTTAAAGCTATGATCCCTTATTAATGTCACTTGTTAAATCCACTTCAATCAGTGTAGATGAAGGTGAGGAGACGGGTTAAAGATGGATTGTTAAGCCTTGAGACAATTGAGACATATGTATATGTACCATTCAGAGGGTGAATGGGCAAGACAAAAGAGCTAAGTGCCTTTGAATAGGGTATGGTAGTAGGTGCCAGGCGCAACGGTTTGTGTCAAGAATTGCAACGCTGCTGGGTATTTCACGCTCAACAGTTTCCCGTGTGTATCAAGAATGATGCACCACCCAAAGGACATCAAGCCAACTTGACCCAACTGTGGGAAGCATTGGCGTCAACATGGGCCAGCATCCCTGTGGAACGCTTTCAACACCTTGTAGAGTCCATGGCCCAACGAATTGAGGCTGTTCTGAGGGCAAAAGGCGGTGGTGCAACTCAATATTAGGAAGGTGTTCCTAATGTTTTGTACACTCAGTGTACACACACACACACACACACTAGCAGCATTTGCAGTGGTAATGTAGGCTTATTTTCAGTGGTAATGTAGGCTTATTTTCAGTGGTAATGTAGGCTTATTTTCAGTGGTAATGTAGGCTTATTTACAGTGGTAATGTTGGCTTATTTTCAGTGGTAATGTAGGCTTATTATGTAGGCTTGTTTGTTATTTTCAAAGACAAAATGCAATTTGTAAGGTAGTTTTGTTGCGCATACAAAAGCTGTGTTCTTTGCTTACCTAGACCTTGCATACACACATACTGACTCATTCACATACACGCAGACTCAGAAATTCAAACTCACAATAATACTTTTCTGAATGTTAATAATATGTCTCCAGTTCCACCCAACCTATAAAAGAGAAAGATTAAAATTAGTCAGACAAGAATGATTGTATTAGACAACATCATTATATACCATTATCTCTTCCTCTTAGTGCTTCAATATGACAAAGCCCTTTTAACTCAGTGACTGATCCCCAGCACATCAATCTGATTTATTAACATGACTGATTAACATGAGCGAATAACTGTCATTATGAATTATCTTTTGTGAATCTCTTGATTTGTCTCCTCCTTACAGAACAGACACTCAGTGACAGACAATGCATCTTCTGTGACTCTCAGTGTCCGTCTCTCTATGTCACCTATGTCTTTCTATGTCACTATGTCACCCACCTCCAGGATACCTCCTGATGATGAGCTTGCGGACCTCATCATAGATGAAGATGAGGAGACTGTAGGGTAGAGCACAGAACCACCAGGAGACCCTGAATGAGAGAGACGGAGAGAGAGACAGAGAGTGAGAGAGAGAAAGAGACGAGAGAGAGTGAAACAAGGGAGGAGTGGTTGTTGGAGTTCATTGTAAAATCTATTCAGATTCACACTGAATCATTGGGATGATATGAGGGTGTGATATGAGAAAGACATTTGAGGGATTTGTTTTGGAAGTGTTTAGGGTATTGCAGAGTGGAGACGTGTGTGGTACTGACTTCAGAGGAAACAGTTCATTGTAAAATCCATGGAGTTGAGGGTGTGATATGAGAAAGGCATGTGAGGGACTTAGTAGTTTTGGGGTAGAATTAAAGACAGTGGTATTGGGGATGGGATGTCCTTGTTTTTAGGGTGCTGTGTTGTACTGACTTCAGGGGATACATGCGGAGGGCGATGTCCATTCCTGGGCAGTAGGACAAAAAGGCAGCCAAAGCAGTCTCAGCAAAGAGACCAAAGATCAGGATACGATTCCTGTTGAGGAAATGGAGATGGGAGAGGTGAAAAGAAGAAAGAATTGGACAAGACGCATTTAGATTTTTTACAAATACAGTACATACTTATACAAAGTAAAAATCCTATTCCCTATATACAGTAGTACACTACTTTTGACCAGAGCCCTAGGGGCTTTGGTGAAAAGTAGTGCACTAGGGTGTCATTTGAGACTTCGCAGTTTCCACCTACTTCATGCCCTGCTGAAAGACAGAGTTCCTCCTGGTCTTGCAGATAATCACATCGGCCCACTGCACAACCACGATGCTCACAAAGAACGAGGTGTGACAGGTGAACTCAATGATCTTTCGCTGCTCGTAGGTCTGTGTAAAGGAAACACGTCCTAGTATACTTACAACTGAAAAACTGTTTTAGTTGTCAATAAAAAAATAACCACTCTGGTACTCTTGATGCTTCCAACAATTTAGATTCATTCAATTGTTAGAAGCAACAAAATTACCAGTGGGCTGAATTTATTTTATTTGATTGACTACATTTTTGTATTTTGTATTTTTATGGATGACACTTTTCTCCATGCACCTAGTAGTATGTCAAGGTGTGCAAGTTTACTTTCAAAAAAAAAAAGCTTGCTGTGGTTCCATACAGCTTGCTGTGGTTCCATACAGCTTGCTGTGGTTCCATACAGCTACAGACTGTATGGATATGTTAAACTCTCTGTCTCACCCATTGCTGTCCATAGCTGTCCTCCACCTCGTTGTTAGCACGGTCGTCCCATTTCAGACGGATGCCCAGGAGGGTCTCTGGCCAGAAGCCATTCTCAGCCAGGATCACAAAGTAGGTGAAGAAACCAGCCAGAGCCTGAATCATACCTGGAGAGAGAGAGACAAGTCCATCAGCACAATATAATATCTGTTTCAATAACTGGCATGAACAACAGAGGGCAAAAATACAAAGAGTGTGTCCCAAGTGGCACACTATTCTCTGTTAGTGCACTACTTATGACAAAAGTAGTACACTATATAGGGAATAGTGTGCCATTTGGGGGACACACCCAAAAATGGCTTATAAACACAAGGCTTGCATCCCAAATGGAACCCTATTTCCTATATATTGCACTACTTTTGACCAGGGCCAATGATAGCGTGCCATTTAGGACACAGAAACACGGATGAGCCCGACAGGTATTCTGACCTATCTGTCCGTAGGCCATGCTGATCAGTCTGTCGTTCACCAGCTTGTCTGTCTTTGGGCACCTGGGCTGACGCTTCATGATGTCACTCTCAGCCGTCTCATAGGCCAATGAGATAGCAGGAACCTGTAACCAGAGACAGGGTTGAGAGGAGAGGGAGTTAATGAAGAGAGATGGAGAGAGAGAGAGAGAGAGGAGTTTGAGACAATGTATGACAGAGAACAATGTGACAAAGCTATAGGTTCCGTAATAAAATAGCCCTGACTATTGGTTTAAGGCGTTACCAGTGAGGCAACAACAGGGCAATGTGTGTGAGTTAAAGTGGAAAATGGACTTAACCCAGTGTGAGACTAGAGTCCTCACAGCAGTGGATACAAATCCAATTCGCTTTAGAGGATTTAGCAGAACTCACCCTGACCCAGGGCAAGGTAGTGGTGAGTTATAGATTGAAAGGTAATGTATGATCAAGCTGAGAGAACGTCTGCTTGTGACTGAGTGTCAAGGAGTGGAGATATGATGAGTGGAGATATGAGGAGTGGAGATATGATGAGTCTTTCAGTGCATATAAACTGGAAAAGGAAAACTGCACTCGCTGAAAAAGTCTTTCAAATGTAATGTTCTTTAGCAGCAGAAGAAAAGTTCAAACAAATGGACTGCTAAAGAACATTACAACTTTAAAGGAACAAATAAAGTAGTCCTGGACTAAAAAGCACTCTCAATTGAGATTCTCGCTTTTAAATCCAGGACCAATGCTTAATCTGTGTCCGGGAAACGGCCCCAGAGACTATTTCAGTGTGTGGGTCCTCACCATGTCTGTGCCCAGGTCGATACAGAGGATGGTGACGGTGCCCAGGGGCAGGGGAATGCTGGCGAGGATGAAGAGGAGGAAGGGGCTGATCTCTGGAATGTTACTGGTCAGGGTGTAGGCGATTGACTTTTTCAAATTATCAAAGATCAGACGACCTGTTTGGGATTGAAGAAGAACAGATAGATTAAGTTATTTCACTTTCTTTCTTTCAATCTTTCCTTCTTTCTCTCCTTCTCTCCCTTCCTTCCTTCCTTCCGTCCTTTCTTACCTTCCTCTACTCCTGTGACAATAGAGGCGAAATTGTCATCCAGGAGGATCATGTCTGCAGCCTGCTTGGAGACGTCAGACCCAGCGATCCCCATGGCAACCCCAATGTCAGCCTTCTTCAGGGCAGGTGAGTCGTTCACTCCGTCCCCAGTAACCGCCACGATTGCCCCCTAGAACAAGAGAATTCAGAGTCAGAAAATAAGAAACATTTTAGTTGAAAAACTGCTGTGAATGGGAGATAAATGCAGTGTTTCAATGCTTTTCCTCCCACTGTAAAACTTAAATTAATAGCCAGGGTGTTTATTTGCTTAAATCACTGAACACAACAGGCGCTTATTAGAGACAGGCTTATATTTGAGTTAGGCATCTAATTCCTTAATGCACACAGCTTTTGCTCATTTGCATAGTTAATTGTTTAATTCCAGCATTCACTTCCAGCATTTTAATCAATTTCTTAATTCCCTGCAATAATGTGTTATCTTTTACACACTGTCACGTTTCTTTTGTCTTAGTATGCCTCTATTTTGAAAAACTTTAACTTGATAGAGTAATTATTATCCTATTTGACTGTGCATTTTTTACATTTGTAACTTTCGCCACTAGAAGGGTCGATCGGCTGTTTTCTGGGGGTCTGTAGTCCCGAACTTGTTGACTGTTTTTGTGCTTGCCCGTTAACTAGCAGTTCTCAGCTGCTCAACAGTTTCTTACTGGTGATAAAAACGGATGATTGACATCATTTTTTTTGAGTCATTACTGAATTATTTAATGTAAAAAAATCATAGAACCTCGCAAACAATTCATGATAATTCATGGTAACCACGTAAAGACTTAATTTAGACCCAGCGTTTATTTGAAACAGGCGTTTATTTGCTGAAATGTGTGCAGTTACCCAGCTATTGTTAAAAGAGACAGCGGCTGTTTGAGACTCTGCGTTTAATTTAAGTTTTACGGTGTGTCAATTCTGGAGCAATTTTCCCATCAAATACTTTTCTATAGGGATAATAGCTCCCCAGTATCTAAGTCTGAACAGGATAATAGATTCAGAATCCCTGACTCATGCTTTCATTATAGAGACTCAAATACACACACCCGCACACACACAAGCGCACACACACAAGCGCGCACACACACACCCACACACACACAAGCGCACACACACAGACATCCTTTCACCGTTCTCTGGCAGCCCTCTACGATTATGAGTTTCTGCTGAGGTGATGTGCGGGCGAACACTATCTCAGTGTGGTTCCTGAGCAGGTCATCCAGGTACTCTGCGCTCATGTCCTTCAGGTCCCCTCCGTGCACCACACAGGCCTTGGCATCCCTGGAAGAGACACACAGACACCAGCCCCCAGTGAGAAACCACACAAATACACAGATACACACACAGGCGCGAACAGTCACACACACAAGCGCTCACATATGCATACACGCACGCACACACACACCCACGCACAAACACACGCACTCTCTGGGAGAGAGACAGATACAAGCCAACATATTTTTTTTGTTACGTTTCGTTTATTAAAAAATGTGAAACAAGGTACACATATAACATTATGCACGTGATCAAGAATCATCTAGGATAAACACAAAAAAGTAAACAACTTATTTCCATTGTGGTCTTCTTTCATGATAGCATTTGTCAAGTTTGGCATGCGTAGCAAGGTAAAAAAGCAGAAGCTAAAATTTTATGACATATGAGAAACAACAACGTGGAAAGTCATACATACATACACATACACACACCTGGGGTTGACTTGACTCAGGGGAATAATCAGTCTTTCAGCGATGTCCTCCACTGTCTCGTTGCCCTCTGAGATGATACCCACGCCTTTAGCGATGGCTTTCGCGGTGATGGGATGGTCGCCAGTCACCATGATGACCTGACGGCAGTAGAGAACCATAAACATCATCACAACTATAAACACATCTTATGTCATCTATACCTGTCACCACATGAACTGTACTTGAGTTTTTTTCTGTGTTTTTGCTCATTTATAGACTTCCAGGAGATTCTATATACAGTACCAGTCAAAGGTTTGGAAACACCTACTCATTCAAGGGTTTTTCTTAATTTTTTACTACTTTCTTCATTGTAGAATAATAGCGAAGACATCAAAACTATGCAATAACACATATGGAATCATGTAGTAACCAAAAAAGTGTTAAACAAATCAAAATATATTTGAGATTCTTCAAATAGCCACCCTTTGCCTTGATGACAGCTTTGCACACTCTTGGCATTCTCTCAACCAGCTTCATGAGGTAGTCACCTGGAATGCATTTCAATTAACAGGTGTGCCTTGTTAAAAGTTAATTTGTGGAATTTATTTCCTTCTTAATGCATTTGAGCCAATCAGTTGTGTTGTGACAAGTATACAGAATATATCCCTATTTGGTAAAAGACCAAGTCCATATTATGGCAAGAACAGCTCAAATAAGCAGAGAAACGACAGTCCATCATTACTTTAAGACATGAAGGTCAGTCAATACGGAACATTTCAAGTACTTTGAAAGTTTCTTCAAGTGCAGTCGTAAAAACCATCAAGCGCTATGATGAAACTGTCTCTCATGAGGACTGCCACAGGAATGGAAGACCCAGAGTTACCTCTGCTGCAGAGGATGAGTTCATTAGAGTTACCAGCCTCAGAAATTGCAGCCCAAATAAATGCTTCACAGAGTTCAAGTCACAGACACATCTCAACATCAACTGTTCAGAGGGGACTGTGTGAATCAGGCCTTTATGGTCTGCTACATGATTCCATATGTGTTATTTCATAGTTTTGATGTCTTCACTATTATTCTATAATGAGGAAAGTAGTAAAAATAAAGAAAAACCCTTGAATGAGTAGGTGTGTCCAAACTTCTGACTGGTACTGTATGTATATATATATATATCTATATATCTATATATATATATATATATATATATATATATATATATATATATATATATATATATATATATACAGTGAGCTCCATAATTCACTGGACAGTGACCATTCTTTTGTTATTTTGGTTCTGTACTCTAGCACTTTGAGTTTGAAAGGATACAATGACAATGAGGGTGAAGTGCAGACTGTCAGCTTTAATTTGAGGGTATTTTCATACATATCGGATGAACCATTTACGAATTATAGAAGCTTTTGTACATGGTCCCCCCCATTTTCGGGCATCAAAAATCATTGGACAGTTTAACATAATGTAGAATAAAGTAATCATTGTTAATATTTGGTCGCATATCCTTTGCATGCAATGACTGCTTGAAGTCTGCGATGCATCGCCATCACCAGACGCTGGGTATCTTCCCTGGTGATGCTCTGCCAGGCCTGTACTGCAGCCATCTTCAGTTCCTGCTTGTTTCGGGACTTATTGCCTTAAGTCTCCTCTTCAGCATGTAAAATGCATGTTCAATTGGATTCAGATCTGGTGATTGACTCGGCCAGTCAAGGTTTTTCCACTTTTTGGCCATCAAAAACCCCTTTGTTGCTCTAGCAGTATGTTTAGGGTCATTGTCTTGTTGCGTGATTAAGTGCCGTCCAATGAGTTTGGAGGCATTTGGTTTTATCTGAGCAGATAAAATATTTCTGTAGACTTCAGAATTCATTGTTCTACTTCTGTCTGCAGTCACATCATCGATGAAGACAAGTGAGCCTGTTCCACTGGCAGCCATACAGGCCCAAGCCATAACACCCCCTCCACCATGTTTCATGGATGAGGTGGTATGCTTTGGATCATGGGCATTTCTTTTTTTTCTCCACACTTTTGTCTTTCCATCACTCTGGTACATGTTAATCTTTGTCTCATCTGTCCACAATATTTTTTTCCAGAACTCTTGGGGTTCTTTTAGGTGCTTTTTAGCAAACTGTAATCTTGCCTTTCTGTTCTTCAGGCTTATCAGTGGTTTGCATCTTGTAGTGTACCCTCTGTAGTCCTGCTGGTGTAGTCTTCTGCGTATGGTAGACTTTGACACATCTACACCTGCATCCAGGAGAGTGTTTTTGATCTGTTGGGCTGTTATCAGGGGGTTTTTCTTCACCATAGAGAGTATTCTCCGGTCATCCACTACAGTGGTCTTCCTCTGTCTACCGGGTCTTTTGACATAATTGAGTTCACCGGTTGTTTTTTTCTTGTTAATGATGAACAAAACTGTTGACTTGGGCATGGCCAGGGTTTTTGCAATGTTCCTGAATGATTGATTTTCATTTCTGAGCCTTTTGACGGCCAACTTCATTTGCATCGACACTGCTGTCTTCCTCATGTTGTCACACCCCAATAACAACCTCCAAAGGCAATAGCAACGTCTAGAATCATTACTATTCATCAACAGCTCTCCTGCATTCACTAACGACACAAATGAATACACCTGCCTAACGACACACATCTGTGAAGCCAATTTAACAAATACTTGTAGTACCTTAAAATGGTGGGACCATGTACAAAAGGTGCTGTCATTTCTAAACGGTTCATCCGATATGTATGAAAATACCCTCAAATTAAAGCTGACAGTCTGCACTTCACGCTCATTGTCATTGTATCCTTTCAAACTCAAAGTGCTAGAGTACAGAACCAAAATAACAAAACAATGGTCACTGTCCAATGAATTATGGAGCTCACTGTATATATATAGTATGTAATTTTTATTTTTACTTGACTCTAGTGACTCTGAAAATGCCCAGGTTTTCCAGAAATTCCAGTTGGAGGATTCCCGGATTTCCTAATTACTCCCTGCTGATTCCATGATTCTTCCAACCATGATTTCTGGAAAACCTGGGAATTTGTGAAAGTTACATTTTGTGTGATTGTTGTTGGTTGATTGATTGATTGGTTGGTTGGTTGATTAATTGATTAGTTAGTTAGTTGGTTAGTTGATTAATTGATTAGTTGGTTGGTTGGTTGATTCATGTATTAGTTCGTTGGTTGGTTGATTAATGTATTTGTTGGTTGGATTGCTGGTTGGTTGGTTGATTAATTGATTAGTTAGTTGGTTGGTTGGTTGATCAATTGATTAGTTGGTTGGTTGGTTGGTTGATCAATTGATTAGTTGGTTGGTTGGTTGGTTGATTAATTGATTAGTTAGTTGGTTGGTTGGTTGATTAATTGATTAGTTGGTTGGTTGGTTGATCAATTGATTCGTTGGTTGGTTGGTTGGTTGGTTGGTTGGTTGATCGAATGGTTTGTTGGTTGGTTTATTGTGCCAATGACCTTAATTCCGGCGGAGCGGCATTTCCCCACAGCGTCGGGGACGGCGGCGCGAGGAGGATCGATCATGGACATGAGACCCACGAAACACATTCCCTCTATAGGGAAATTGACCTCCTCACAGTCAAAGGCGAAGCCCCGAGGGAACTGGGCCGGAGACAGGGGCAAGTGGCAGAACCCTGAGGGAGAGAGAAACACAACAAATAGACAGGGACTCTTTTATTTATGTTTTATTTTTTGAAGGAGATCAAAAGTTCCGATGTTCTTTCGTATTTTATTGAGTTTTTATGATGGGACAGATGTAAGGAACAGATCGGGAGATGTGACATGGAAAGGAAGGGCACAGACAATAGCCAGGTGGCATGTGTGATCCGTATATAGCAAACGTAGGTTGAGTCCCAAATAGCACTATGTGCTGTAGTGTACGTACCTAGAACTCTTTCTCCCAGCCCTCCCAGCTCCATGTAGGCACTCTGGAAAGCTTCGATCCAGTTGGCGTCCATTGGAACCTCTTGGCCGTGGATCAAGATGGTGCTGCACCTAAGAGACATACAATAGGGGCTATTATTCACCTGTTGCTGTCAGCCAGTGAGATACAGTCCCTTCAGAAAGTATTCACACCCCTTGACTTATTCCACATTTTGTTGTGTTACAGCCTGAATTCAAAATGGATTCAATTCATTTGTTTTCTCTCCCATCTGAACACAATACCCCATAATGAAGAAGTGAAAACATGTTTTTAGAAATTTGAGCAAATTTTATGAAAATGAAATACAGAAAGATATAATTTACATAAATATTCACACCACTGTGTCAATACATGTTAGAATCACCTTAGGCAGCGATTACAGCTTTGCACACCTGGATTGAGCAATATTTCTCATGTTGGTTGTTGATCACTGCTAGACAGCCATTTTCAAGTCTTGCGATAGATTTTCAAACCGACTTCAGTCAAAACTGTAACTAGGCCACATTCAATGTTGTCTTGGTAAGCAACTACAGTATATATTTGGCCTTGTGTTTTAGGTTATTGTTCTGCTGAAAGGTGAATTTGCCACCCAGTGTCTGTTGGAGAGCAGACTGAACCAGGTTTTCCTCTAGGATTTTGCCTGTGCTTCGCTCTATTCCTTTTATTTTTACCCAAAAAAACTCCCTATTCCTTGCCAATGACAAGCATACCCATAACATGATGCAGCCACCACCATGCTTGAAAATATGAAGAGTGTTACTCAGTGATGTGTTGGATTTGCCCCAAACATAACGCTTTGTATTCAGGATAAAAGGTCCTTTCTTTGCACACATGTTTTGCAATTTTACTTTAGTGCCTTATTGCAAACAGGATGCATGTTTTGGAATATTTTTATTCTGTAGAGGCTTCCTTCTCTGTCAATTAGGTTAGTATTGTGGAGTAACTACAATGTTGTTGATCCATCCTCATTTTTCTCCTATCACAGCCATTAAACTCTGTAACTGTTTTAAAGACACCATTGGCCTCATGCTGAAATCCCTGAGCGGTTTCCTTCTTCTCCGGCAACTGAGTTTGGAAGGACGCCTGTATCTTTGTAGTGACTGGGTGTATTGATACACCATCTAAAGTCTAATTAATAACTTCACCATGCTCAAAGGGCTATTCAATGTTTGCTTTTTTTTGTTGCCCATCTACCAATAGGTGCCCTTCTTTGCGTGGCAATGGAAAACCTCCCTTGTCTTTGTAGTTGAATCTGTGTTTGAAATTCACCGCTCGACTGCGGTACCTTACAGATAATTGTATGTGTGGGGTACAGAGATTAGGTAGTCATTCAAAAATCATGTTAAACACTATTATTGCACACAGACAGAGTCCATGCACTTGACGTCTTTAGCACATTTAAACTCCTGAACTTATTTAGGCTTGCCATAACTAAGGGGTTGATTACTTATTGACTCAAGACATTTCAGGTTCATTTTTAATTAATTTGTAAACTTTTCTATAAACATACATTGAACAAAAATATAAATGCAACATGTAAAGTGTTGGTCCCATCAGGGGTGTAACTTTCACAGGGGACGGAGGGGACATGTCCCCCCCACATTCTGAAATTGCATTTTTGTCCCCCCCCCCCCCCCCCCCCCCCCCCCAGTTTTATCATTGGAATGTGATACAAACTGAGATAATTGAATGTTCATTTTTCTACCATAAGCTGCCTCCAACGTTGTTTTAGAGAATTTGGCAGTACGTCCAACCGGCCTCACAGCCGCAAACCACGTATAACCACGCCAGCCCAGAACCTCCACATCCGGCTTCTTCACCTGCGGGATCATCTGAGACCAGCCACCCGGACAGCTGATGACACTGTGGATTTGCCAACTGAAGAATTTCTGCACAAACTGTCAGAAACTGTCTCAGGCAAGCTCATCTGCGTGCTCGTCGTCCTCACCAGGGTCTTGACCTGACTGCAGTTCGGCGTCGTAACCGACTTCAGTGGCCAAATGCTCTCCTTTGATGGCAACTGGCAGACTGGATAAGTGTGCTATTCACGGATGAATCCCGGTTTCAACTGTACCGGGCAGATGGCAGACAGCGTTTATGGCGTCATGTGGGCGAGCGGTTTGCTGATGTAACCGTTGTGAACAGAGTGCCCCATGGTGGCAGTGGGGTTATGGTATGGGCAGGCATAAGCTACGGACAATGAACACAATTGCATTTTATCGATGACAATTTCAATGCACAGAGATACCGTGATGAGATCCTGAGGCCCCTTGTCGTGCCATTTATTCGCCACCATCACCTCGTGTTTCAGCATGATAATGCACAGCCCCATGTCGCAAGGATCTGGACACAATTCCTGGAAGCTGAAAATGTCCCAGATCTTCCATGGCCTGCATACTCACCAGACATGTCACCCATTGAGCATGTTTGGGATGCAGTGGATCCACGTGTACGACAGCATGTTCCAGTTCCCGCCAATATCCAGCAACATCGCACAGCCATTGAAGAGGAGTGGGACAACATTCCACAGGCTACAATCAACAGCCTGATCAACTCTATGCGAAGGAGATGGATCGCACTGCATGAGGCAAATGGTGGTCACACCAGATACTGACTGGTTTTCTGATCCACACCCCTACCTGTTTTTTTAAAGTATCTGTCACCAACAGATGCATATCTGTATTCCCAGTCATAGATTAGGGCCTAATTTATTTATTTAAATTGACTGATTTCCTTATATGAACTGTAACTCAGAAAAATCTTTGAAATTGTTGCATGTTGCGTTTATATTTTTGTTCAGTGTAATTCCATTATGAGGTATTGTGTGTAGACAAGTGACACAGAATCTCAATTTAATCCATTTTAAATTCAGGCTGTAACACAACAAAATGTAGAAAAAGTCAAGGGGTGTGAATACTTTCTGAAGGCACTGTATGTATTTACCATAGAGTTGGATAGAGGGCACCTCTATGTATCTTTGGCATAATGGTTTCTGTGAAAGCATGGGCAGTGCCATTATTATTATTGTTATTATTTATTTTTCACCTTTATTTAACTAGGCAAGTCAGTTAAGAACAAGTTCTTATTTACCAAGCTGCCCCATGGGACTCCCAATCACAGCCGGATTGTGATGCAGCCTGGAATCGAACCAGGGTCTGTAGTGACGCCTCTAGCACTGAGATGCAGTGCCTTAGACCACTGCGCCACTCGGGAGCACTATCTCCAAATATCTCTATCCAACTCTTTGGTATCTACCCATTGAGAGACACATTAGTTAGTCGGTTTTGATGTAAATAAATACCTGTCCAATATTCTTTCAGGTGCTCCCTTCATAACGAGTAGGTGGCCATTTTCATTGTCCTCTTGTTCATGAATGGACAGCTTTAAAAGGAGAGAGAGATGGTAGAAGATATGAGTATCTTTTTTTCATTGCTGTCATTAAATATTTGGTGGTTCAAAGGACTTGGATAGTGCTGTAGGTGTGTTTGTACAATAAATAAAACATTTTGGTTTATGCAGTTGTGTCTTTGATGTACAGTGGGGAGAACAAGTATTTGATACACTGCCGATTTTGCAGGTTTTCCTACTTACAAAGCATGTAGGGGTCTGTAATTTTTATCATAGGTACACTTCAACTGTGAGCGACGGAATCTAAAACAAAAATCCAGAAAATCACATTGTATGATTTTTAAGTAATTAATTTGCATTTTATTGCATGACATAAGTATTTGATACATTAGAAAAGCAGAACTTAATATTTGGTACAGAAACCTTTGTTTGCAATTACAGAGATCATACGTTTCCTGTAGGTCTTGACCAGGTTTGCACACACTGCAGCAGGGATTTTGGCCCACTCCTCCATACAGACCTTCTCCAGATCCTTCAGGTTTCGGGGCTGTCGCTGGGCAATACGGACTTTCAGCTCCCTCCAAAGATTTTCTATTGGGTTCAGGTCTGGAGACTGGCTAGGCCACTCCAGGACCTTGAGATGCTTCTTACGGAGCCACTCCTTAGTTGCCCTGGCTGTGTGTTTCGGGTCGTTGTCATGCTGGAAGACCCAGCCACGACCCACCTTCAATGCTCTTACTGAGGGAAGGAGGTTGTTGGCCAAGATCTCGCGATTCATGGCCCCATCCATCCTCCCCTCAATACGGTGCACCTCCATGCTTCACGGTTGGGATGGTGTTCTTGGGGTTGTACTCATCCTTCTTCTTCCTCCAAACACGGCGAGTGGAGTTTAGACCAAAAAGCTCTATTTTTGTCTCATCAGACCACATGACCTTCTCCCATTCCTCCTCTGGATCATCCAGATGGTCATTGGCAAACTTCAGACGGGCCTGGACATGCGCTGGCTTGAGCAGGGGGACCTTGCGTGTGCTGCAGGATTTTAATCCATGACGGCGTAGTGTGTTACTAATGGTTTTCTTTGAGACTGTGGTCCCAGCTCTCTTCAGGTCATTGACCAGGTCCTGCCGTGTAGTTCTGGGCTGATCCCTCACCTTCCTCATGATCATTGATGCCCCACGAGGTGAGATCTTGCATGGAGCCCCAGACCGAGGGTGATTGACCGTCATCTTGAACTTCTTCCATTTTCTAATAATGCGCCAACAGTTGTTGCCTTCTCACCAAGCTGCTTGCCTATTGTCCTGTAGCCCATCCCAGCCTTGTGCAGGTCTACAATTTTATCCCTGATGTCCTTACACAGCTCTCTGGTCTTGGCCATTGTGGAGAGGTTGGAGTCTGTTTGATTGAGTGTGTGGACAGGTGTCTTTTATACAGGTAACAAGTTCAAACAGGTGCAGTTAATACAGGTAATGAGTGGAGAACAGGAGGGCTTCTTAAAGAAAAACTAACAGGTCTGTGAGAGCCGGAATTCTTACTGGTTGGTAGGTGATCAAATACTTATGTCCTGCAATAAAATGCAAATTAATTACTTAAAAATCATACAATGTGATTTTCTGGATTTTTGTTTTAGATTCCGTCTCTCACAGTTGAAGTGTACCTATGATAAAAAATTACAGACATCTACATGCTTTGTAAGTAGGAAAACCTGCAAAATAGGCAGTGTATCAAATACTTGTTCTCCCCACTGTATATGTTTGTGTAGTAAATGGTTGTAGGGGGTAATTGTATACCTGGTACTTGTTGGTCGAGTTGAAGGGTATCTCGCCCACTTTGGTGTTTCTTTCTCTCATGGAGCGGACACACCCACAGGAGAGCTCGATACATTTCAACAGAGCAGATTCCGATGCATCGCCCGCAGTGTCTCTCTAAGAAACACACAGCAGTTAGAAGGATATGGCATGTAGAAGCAAACCGGATGGACATCATGAAACTGATCGGAGAGGTTGAGGGTAGAGGAAGTTCAGGAGTAAAAAACAAACAAAATACAATTATTGTAAAATTGACTGTGTCCATAAAATGTATATAGTATGTATAAGCTGGAAGTAGAGGCCTAAGCGTTGTTGTTCACTAGTTTACTCCAATTAGGGAAGGGGTGGTGGGGTTGGAGGGTAATAAAGGGAAATTTATTTTTTAAAAGGATGTGTATATGTGTATGTATATATACATATATATACATATGTATGTATGTATACGTGTGTATATAAATATATATATATATATATATATATATATATATATATATATATATATATATATATATATATATATATATATATATATATTTGCGAGAAGAAAAAAAACATATGGGGGATTGGAAGTGATGCAGACAATTACATTGATGGAAGTTACAGTCTATCTGCAATATTAAAGCTGATCTACCCCCTAAAAAAAAGAAACACATCAAACAGTCAGGGGGAGACAGTCTATTCACGTTGTCAGAATGGGTTGCTGGCTGGGAAGGAGACAGTCTATTCACGTTGTCAGAATGGGTTGCTGGCTGGGAAGGAGACAGTCTATTCACGTTGTCAGAATGGGTTGCTGGCTGGGAAGGAGACAGTCTATTCACGTTGTCAGAATGGGTTGCTGGCTGGGAAGGAGACAGTCTATTCACGTTGTCAGAATGGGTTGCTGGCTGGGAAGGAGACAGTCTATTCACGTTGTCAGAATGGGTTGCTGGCTGGGAAGGAGACAGTCTATTCACGTTGTCAGAATGGGTTGCTGGCTGGGAAGGAGACAGTCTATTCACGTTGTCAGAAGGGGTTGCTGGCTGGGAAGGAGACAGTCTATTCACGTTGTCAGAATGGGTTGCTGGCTGGGAAGGAGACAGTCTATTCACGTTGTCAGAATGGGTTGCTGGCTGGGAAGGAGACAGTCTATTCACGTTGTCAGAATGGGTTGCTGGCTGGGAAGGAGACAGTCTATTCACGTTGTCAGAAGGGGTTGCTGGCTGGGAAGGAGACAGTCTATTCACGTTGTCAGAATGGGTTGCTGGCTGGGAAGGAGACAGTCTATTCACGTTGTCAGAATGGGTTGCTGGCTGGGAAGGAGACAGTCTATTCACGTTGTCAGAATGGGTTGCTGGCTGGGAAGGAGACAGTCTATTCACGTTGTCAGAATGGGTTGCTGGCTGGGAAGGAGACAGTCTATTCACGTTGTCAGAATGGGTTGCTGGCTGGGAAAATGTTGTCAGGTCTTTCAGTATGGGACGCTGCTGTTATTGTAGCAGTTAGGAAGGGATTTTAGAGGTATTCGATTCAATGTCTGCTTCCCCAATATTATTTTTAAAAATGTTTAACCAGACACTCTTATCCAGAGCAACTTACAGTAGTGAGTGTATACATGTTCATAATTTGTTGAATTTTTTTTTGTACTGGTCCCCTGTGAGAATCAAACCCACAACCCTGGCGTTGCAAGCGCCATGCTCTACCAACTGAGCTACACGGGACTCTATTTGGCACTCTATTTCCTATTAAGTGCACTAAATAGGAAATAGGGTGCCATTTGGGATGCAGACAGTGGGT
>NC_140010.1:4968104-5149257 GCF_964263955.1 Coregonus lavaretus | reverse complement strand
AGAATATGGAGATGTGGTACTGTGAGCAGTAATGTATAGGGAGAGTATGGAGATGTGGTACTGTGAGCAGTAATGTATAGGGAGAGTATGGAGATGTGGTACTGTGAGCAGTAATGTATAGGGAGAGTATGGAGATGTGGTACTGTGAGCAGTAATGTATAGGGAGAATATGGAGATGTGGTACTGTGAGCAGTAATGTATAGGGAGAGTATGGAGATGTGGTACTGTGAGCAGTAATGTATAGGGAGAGTATGGAGATGTGGTACTGTGAGCAGTAATGTATAGGGAGAGTATGGAGATGTGGTACTGTGAGCAGTAATGTATAGGGAGAGTATGGAGATGTGGTACTGTGAGCAGTAATGTATAGGGAGAGTATGGAGATGTGGTACTGTGAGCAGTAATGTATAGGGAGAGTATGGAGATGTGGTACTGTGAGCAGTAATGTATAGGGGGAGTATGGAGATGTGGTACTGTGTGCACCATCATCTACAGTCTGTCCACCTATTACAGCAGGATTGTAAACTGTGTTTACAAATTCTGACTTTCTAAAAGAGAATAATAATATCTTCATCATTCAACAAAGTTGGTCTGATCAGATGGATAGAGTTTTTGTTTATTTAAGCAAATATCAGTGAATATCAGTGAATATCAGTGAACGTTCTGCAGTTAACTCATTTCTACCACTGTGTTATAATCATAGAGAGAGAGGACAGGACCAGGAGCAGACCGTAGAGCAGACCAACCAACGCTACCTACTACTGCCCCAAAGCCATGGAAGCATAGAGCGAGGGCATGAGAGACAGAGTGATAGAGATACAGGGGGAGAAAGAGGGGGAGGGAGAGATGAAGAGACAGAGAGGGAAAGAGGGCGAGAGGGGGATCCCCCAGGGTTAATTAAATCTCTGTTCTCTGTCAGTGTGGTTATCTCCTTCTCTCTCTGAGTCTCAGCTCCAGGCTGACAGGCCTTCTCTCTCTCTCTCTCTCTCTCTCTCTCTCTCTCTCTCTCTCTCTCGCTGTCTCTCTCTCTCTCTCTCTACCTCTCTTGCTCCCTCTTTCTCTCGAGCTGTCTCTCTCTACTTCTCTCTCACACACTCTCTCGCTCTTTCTCTCTATCTCTCTCTCTCTCTCTCTCTCTCTCTCTCTCTCTCTCTCTCTCTCTCTCTCTCTCTCTCTCTCTCACTCAGCAGTGCATTATGGGAAAGAGAGTTGCTAAAGACAGAGGGTCACACAGAATCGCAAAATATTACCAGCTGCCCCAAACTTATACTGAAAGGCATGTTATAGCACGGAACACTATACAGTCTGCTCCTTTTAAAGGCATTTTACCAGACATTTGTGGAGATTGCATTCATGATCAACTCTGCGAATGTCAGCTCAACCATACATTACCTTTAAAAGTAGAAGCACTAATGTTCTGCGAATGACCTTCATTGTCACCATCGTCATAGATGTTATCGTCTCCATCACCATCATTACCACCATCGTCATCACCATCACCGTCATTACCACCATCGTCATCACCATCACTGTCATTACCACCATCATCATCATCATCACCATCACCGTCATTACAATTGATGTTGAACACTCTTGAAACATCACAGCGTGTAGCAGTGTCAGCTCAGTGAAAAGTCCTTGTTTGAAAGGAGCCCTCAACACAAACATGACACTAGACACTAACAGTGACTATGTACGTCCCAAATGGCACCCTATATCCTTTATAGTACACTACTTTTGACCAGAACCCTATGGGCTCAGGGTACAGGGTGCCATTCAGGACGCAGCCAGATGTTAATTCTAGAGTCCTCTCTCGCTCTTGTTTCTTCCTTTGTGATGCAATCCCCAGAGATGTTCTCCTAAGAAAATCATATTTTTTATTAACGAGTTTTGCCTTAATTAGCTAATAGGGTTGTTTTATCAATGATCCTGGAAAAGAACAGCCCAATGGAAGACTAACGGAGAGAGAGTGAGAGAGCGAGAGAGAGAGAGAGAGAGAGAGAGAGAGAGAGAGAGAGAGAGAGAGAGAGAGAGAGAGAGAGAGAGAGAGAGAGAGAGATAGATATCTATTCCTTTGGAACTTTTGTGAGTGTAATGTTTACTGTTAATCTTTTATTGTTTATTTCACTTTTGTTTATTATCTATTTCACTTGCTTTGGCAATATAAATATATGTTTCCTATGCCAATAAAGCCCTTAAATTGAATTGAGAGAGAGCGAAAGAGAGAGAGAGGGAGAAAGAGAGAGAAAGAGAGAGACAGCAAGAGAGAGCGAGTGTCATTTGAGATACATTTTTCATTATATCTGTTTTAATTAATGAACCTACTGAAAAAATGTCCCTGAAATATGAAATTACCTGACGATGCAAACATGTGAAAACATGGGTGTTAATACTTTGGTTCTCCAGCTGCTGGTACAGTATGTTCCTTATGTCACTGTATGGGGTTACTGTATATGTTTGTGTAGAAAAAAATATAATTTGTGATGCTACCTCTCATGAACACACAAACACACATGCACACACACACACCTACAGTATATCCACTCTGCCTGACCCTGTCTTTGTCTTTGTGACAGTGGGGACTGTGAGGTTCTCTCAGGAGCCAGCGGACCAGTCTGTTGTTCTGGGGGGGAAGGTGGTTCTGTCCTGTGTCGTCTTCAACTACAGCGGCATTGTACAGTGGACCAAGGATGGACTAGCACTGGGCATCGGAGAGGACCTCAAGGGTGAGAGCCCACACACACACACACACGAGTGCACACACACGCTCGCAAGGATGCACGCAAACACACACACACACACACATACATTCATTGTGCTCCTTGGTGTTCACCTCTCTGATGGTTGTTATGCTGATGGTTCTGATGGTTGCTATGCTGCTGGTAGGTGGAGGCAGGCAGAGATGATGTAATCTGGACCAATACTTTTGTCCCCTTTGGAATCCAAATCGATGATGTCATAATTCGAGGGCGCTTCCAGACTTGTGGTCTGCCCTCTAGTGTTTGGAATACACCATGCATGATGTTATGAGAGTCTGTTTTTCATTGTTTGTGTTTCTCTATGTGAATGAAAGTGTGTGTTCATTCTCTCAGATGTATAATGTGCTGCTATTCTTCATAGGTCTTCATTTAAATGTATTTATTTTCTACGTAAATCTGTCGTCTCAGCGTGACCCAGGTACCGTGTGCTGCAGATGTACAGTACCAGTCAAAAGTTTGGACACACCTACTCATTCCAGGGTTTTTCTTTATTTTTATTATTTTTTACATTGTAGAATAATAGTGAAGACATCAAAACTATGAAATAACACATATGGAATCATGTAGTAACCAAAAAAGAGTTAAACTCATCCCAAACCATCTCAATTGGGTTGAGGTCGGGTGATTGGGGAGGCCAGGTCATCTGATGCAGCACTCCATCACTCTCCTTCTTGGTCAAATAGCCCTTACACAGCCTGGAGGTGTGTTTTGTGTCATTGTCCTGTTGAAAAACAAATGATAGTCCCACTAAGTGCAAACCAGATGGGATGGCGTATCGCTGCAGAATGCTGTGATAGCCATGCTGGATAAGTGTGCCTTGAATTCTAAATAAATCACTGTCAGTGTCACCAGCCAAGCACCCCCACACCATAACACCTCCTCCTCCATGCTTTACGGTGGGAAATACACATGCAGAGATCATCCATTCACCTACTCTGCGTCTCACAAAGACACAGCGGTTGGAACCAAAAATCTCAAATTTGGACTCATCAGACCAAAGGACAGATTTCCACTGGTCTAATGTCCATTGCTCGTGTTTCTTGGCCCAAGCAGGTCTCTTCTTATTATTGGTGTCCTTTAGTAGTGGTTTCTTTGCAGCAATTCGACCATGAAGGCCTGATTCACGCAGTCTCCTCTGAACAGTTGATGTTGAGATGTGTCTGTTACTTGAGCTATGTGAAGCATTTATTTGGGCTGCAATCTGAGGCTGGTAACTGTAATTAACTTATTCTCTGCAGCAGAGGTAACTCTGGGTCTTCCTTTCCTGTGGCGGTCCTCATGAGAGCCAGTTTCATCATAGCGCTTGATGGTTTTTGCGACTATACTTGAAGAAACTTTCAAAGTTCTTGAAATATTCCGTATTGACTGACCTTCATGTCTTAAAGCAATGATGGACTGTCATTTATCTTTGCTTATTTGAGCTGTTCTTGCCATAATATGGACTTGGTCTTTTACCAAATAGGGCTATCTTCTGTATACCCCCCTACCCTGTCACAACACAACTGATTGGCTCAAACGCATTAAGAAGGAAATAAATTCCACACCTGTTAATTGAAATGCATTCCAGGTGACTACCTCATGAAGCTGGTTGAGAGAATGCCAACAGTGTGCAAAGCTGTCATCAAGGCAAAGGGTGGCTACTTTGTAGAATCTCAAATATATTTAGATTTTCTGGTTACTACATGATTCCATATGTGCTATTTCATAGTTTTGATGTCTTCACTATTATTCTACAATGTAGAAAATAGTTTTAAAAAAATAAAGAAAAACCCTGGAATGAGTAGGTGTGTCCAAACTTTTGACTGGTACTGTACAGTATCTCTCTCTCCGTCTCTACCCCCAGCCTGGCCCAGGTACCGTGTGCTGCGGGTGATAGACGTGGGCCAGTATCTCTCTCTCTCTCTCTCTCCCCAGCCTGGCCCAGGTACCGTGTGCTGCGGGTGATAGACGTGGGCCAGTATAACCTGGAGATCTCTGCCGCTGAGCTGTCCGATGACTCCCTGTACGAGTGCCAGGCCACAGAGGCTGCCCTGCGCTCCCGGAGAGCCAAACTCACCGTCCTCAGTGAGTATCTGTGTATCTGTGTATCTGTGTGTGTGTGTCCACTGCAGTGTGTGACTGTGTGTGTCAAGAGTGAGTGTGTGTGTGTGTGTGTGTGTCCAGTGCGTGACTATGTATTGTTATGTGGAGTATGTGTATCTAGTACAGTTTGTCAGTGTGTGTGTCCAGTGCAGTGTATGACCGTACAGTGTGTGTGTTGTATTGTATATATGCAGAGTGTGTGTGTGTCAGTGTGTGTGTTGTATTGTGTAAATGCCAAGTGTGTGTGTTCATCGACGTGTGTGTGTTGTATTGTGTATGTGCAGAGTGTGTGTGTTGTATTGTGTGTATGCAGAGTGTGTGTGTTCAACGACGTGTGTGTGTTTTTTTGTTGTCCTACAGTCCCTCCTGATGACCCAGTGATCGAGGGCTTTCCAGAGATTCTGCTGAGAGCCAATGCCTCGTACAACCTGAGCTGTGTGTCCCGCGGGGCCAAGCCACTGGCCCTCATCGAGTGGCAGCGGGACGGCGTGACCCTGGAGGGAGCTTTTAGCTCCACCGTGAGTCACACACAGACATGCACACCGATGCATGTTGCCATATTTGATGTTTTTTCACTAAATACACCTTTCGCTGGCTCCACCCTGTCCTCCCTCTCATTCTCTCGCCCCCCTCCCCCCACTCTCTCTACCCTCCCCCTCCCCCCACTCTCTCTACCCCCCCCCTCTCCCTCTCTCTCTCTCCTCCCTCTCTCTCCCTCCCCCAGGAGGTTCTCCCAGATAGAAAGAGGGTGACGACCCGGAGCTTCCTGCCCATCATCCCTGAGGACAAAGACACAGGACGCAACTTTACCTGTGTGGCCAGCAACCGGGCTGTCCCCATGGGCAAACGCACCACTGTCACCCTCAACGTGCACCGTAAGTGTGTGTGTGTGTGTGTGTGTGTGTGTGTGTGGTGGGGTTTTAAGGTATGAGTGTGTGACTGTGTTTCAGGCTTATTTAATCCCTCCCTCTTCCTCCCTCCCCCCTCCTCCCATTTCTTCCTTCCTTCCCTCCCTCCCTCCGTCCTACAGACCCCCCCAAGGTGAACCTATCCATGGAGCCTCAGTCTGTCCTGGAGGGAGAGAGAGTCACCTTCACCTGCCAGGCCACCGCCAACCCCCCCATCATGGGCATCCGGTCAGTGGGAGTCTGTTGGATAAGTGTGTTGGCTGGGTGGTAGTCAGCAGTGTGTTGGCTGTGTGGTATTCAGTAGTATGTTGGCTGGGTGGGATTCAGTAGTGTGTTGGCTGGGTGGTATTCAGTAGTATGTTTGCTGGTTGGTATTCAGTAGTGTGTTTGCTGGTTGGTATTCAGTAGTGTGTTGGCTGGGTGGTATTCAGTAGTGTGTTTGCTGGGTGGTATTCAGTAGTGTGTTTGCTGGTTGGTATTCAGTAGTGTGTTTGCTGGTTGGTATTCAGTAGTGTGTTGGCTGGGTGGTATTCAGTAGTGTGTTGGCTGGGTGGTATTCAGTAGTGTGTTTGCTGGTTGGTATTCAGTAGTGTGTTTGCTGGTTGTTATTCAGTAGTGTGTTGGCTGAGGGGTATTCAGTAGTGTGTTTGCTGGTTGGTATTCAGTAGTGTGTTGGCTGGGTGGTATTCAGTAGTGTGTTTGCTGGTTGGTATTCAGTAGTGTGTTGGCTGGTTGTTATTCAGTAGTGTGTTTGCTGGGTGGTATTCAGTAGTGTGTTTGCTGGGTGGTATTCAGTGTGTTTGCTGGTTGTTATTCAGTAGTGTGTTGGCTGAGGGGTATTTTTTATTTTTTTATTTCACCTTTATTTAACCAGGTAAGCCAGTTGAGAACAGGTTCTCATTTACAACTGCGACCTGGCCAAGATAAAGCAAAGCAGTGCGATAAAAAGAACACAGAGTTACATATGGGGTAAAAAAACATAAAGTCAAAAATACAACAGAAAATATATATACAGTGTGTGCAAATGTAGCAAGTTATGGAGGTAAGGCAATAAATAGGCTATAGTGCAAAATAATTACAATAGTATTAACACTGGAATGCTAGATGTGCAAGAGATTATGTGCAAATAGAGATACTGGGGTGCAAAAGAGCAAAATAAATAACAATATAGGGATGAGGTAGTTGGGTGGGCTAATTTCAGATGGGCTGTGTACAGGTGCAGTGATCGGTAAGGTGCTCTGACAACTGATGCTTAAAGTTAGTGAGGGAGATAAGAGTCTCCAGCTTCAGAGATTTTTGCAATTCGTTCCAGTCATTGGCAGCAGAGAACTGGAAGGAATGGCGGCCAAAGGAGGTGTTGGCTTTGGGAATGACCAGTGAGATATACCTGCTGGAGCGCAGACTACGGGTAGGTGCTGCTATGGTGACCAATGAGCTAAGATAAGGCGGGGATTTGCCTAGCAGTGATTTATAGATGGCCTGGAGCCAGTGGGTTTGACGACGAACATGTAGTGAGGACCAGCCAACAAGAGCGTACAGGTCACAGTGGTGGGTAGTGTATGGGGCTTTGGAGACAAAACGGATGGCACTGTGATAGACTACATCCAATTTGCTGAGTAGAGTGTTGGAGGCTATTTTGTAAATGACATCGCCGAAGTCAAGGATCGGTAGGATAGTCAGTTTTACGAGGGCATGTTTGGCAGCATGAGTGAAGGAGGCTTTGTTGCGAAATAGGAAGCCGATTCTAGATTTAACTTTGGATTGGAGATTCTTTATGTGAGTCTGGAAGGAGAGTTTACAGTCTAACCAGACACCTAGGTATTTGTAGTTGTCCACATACTCTAGGTCAGACCCGTCGAGAGTGGTGATTCTAGTCGGGTGGGCGGGTGCCAGCAGCGTTCGATTGAAAAGCATGCATTTAGTTTTACTAGTGTTTAAGAGCAGTTGGAGGCTACTGAAGGAGTGTTGTATGGCATTGAAGCTCGTTTGGAGGTTTGTTAACACAGTGTCCAATGAAGGGCCAGATGTATACAAAATGGTGTCGTCTGCGTAGAGGTGGATCTGAGAGTCGCCAGCAGCAAGAGCGACATCATTGATATACACAGAGAAAAGTGTCGGCCCAAGAATTGAACCCTGTGGCACCCCCATAGAGACTGCCATAGGTCCAGACAACAGGCCCTCCGATTTGACACACTGAACTCTATCTGAGAAGTAGTTGGTGAACCAGGCGAGGCAGTCATTTGAGAAACCAAGGTATGGCTGGGTGGTATTCAGTAGTGTGTTTGCTGGTTGGTATTCAGTAGTGTGTTTGCTGGGTGGTATTTAGTAGTGTGTTGGCTGGGTGGTATTCAGTAGTGTGTTTGCTGGTTGTTATTCAGTAGTGTGTTGGCTGGTTGTTATTCAGTAGTGTGTTGGCTGGGTGGTATTCAGTAGTGTGTTGGCTGGGTGGTATTTAGTAGTGTGTTGGCTGGGTGGTATGGCTGGGTGGTATTCAGTAGTGTGTTGGCTGGGTGGTATTCAGTAGTGTGTTGGCTGGGTGGTATTCAGTAGTGTGTTTGCTGGGTGGGATTCAGTAGCGTGTTGGCTGGGTGGTATTCAGTAGCGTGTTGGCTGGGTGGTATTCAGTAGCGTGTTTGCTAGTTGGTATTCAGTAGTGTGTTGGCTGGGTGGTATTCAGTAGTGTGTTGGCTGGGTGGTATTCAGTAGTGTGTAGGCTGGGTGGTATTCAGTAGCATGTTTGCTGGGTGGTATTCAGTAGTGTGTTTGCTGGGTGGTATTCAGTAGTGTATTTGCTAGGTGGTATTCAGTAGTGTGTTTGCTGGGTGGTATTCAATAATGTGTTTGCTGGGTGGTATTCAGTAGTGCACACTGAAGCAGAAAAACATAGTTAAAGATTGTGCAACGGAAACCACAAAACAAGCATTTCCTATTGGACAAGTTCAAGTAGTCCCTCCCCGTTTCAGTTAGTTTCTCTTCTATTTGGTGTCTAGGTAAGATGACCTGTGAGAGTGGATCTGTTAGTGTGTCTAAAACACAGGGAGGGGAAAAAGTATTTGATCCCCTGCTGATTTTGTACGTTTGCCCACTGACAAAGAAATGATCAGTCTATAATTTTAATGGTAGGTTTATTTGAACAGTGAGAGACAGAATAACAACAAAAAAATCCAGAAAAATGCATGTCAAAAATGTTATAAATTGATTTGATCAAATACTTATTTCCCTCATTAAAATGCAAAATCAATTTATAACATTTTTGACATGCGTTTTTCTGGATTTTTTTGTTGTTATTCTGTCTCTCACTGTTCAAATAAACCTACCATTAAAATTATAGACTGATCATTTCTTTGTCAGTGGGCAAACGTACAAAATCAGCAGGGGATCAAATACTTTTTTCCCCTCACTGTATATGATCGGTATGTGTTGGCGAGGCTGTTACACCTGTGTCTCTCTCAGGTGGGCGAAGGGTGGTGTCCTCCTGGAGGGGATGAGAGAGAGCGTGCTTGTGACCACAGCAGACCACTCCTTCCACACCGAGCCGGTTTCCTGCTCAGTCTTCAACGCTGTGGGTCACACCAACCTCAGCATCCTGGTCAACGTACACTGTGAGTCTGACCATTAGATAGATTTGATTGTCCTCCGAAGAGGAAATTCATTTCCACAGCTCATACATTTACCTATGAAGACCAACAAACACATCACCCAGACATGACATTTCCAGTTCCATACCTCCAGATAAACAGCCAGGAGACTGAGATAGCACATTAGTCTTTTTATCTGCTTTCTTGTCTACTCTGTCTGTCTGTCTGTCCGTCAGTTCGTCTGTCTGTATACCGGTCTGTCTGTGTCTTCCTGTGTCTTCCTACTACTGCATCACATGAGGTTGGTGGCACCTTAATTGCGGAGGACGGTCTTGTGGTAATGGCTGGAGCGTAATAGGTGGAATGGTATCAAATACATCAAACATATGGTTTCCAGGTGTTTGATACCATTCCATTTGCTCTGTTCCAGCCATTATTATGAGCCGTTCTCCCCTCAGCAGCCTCCACTGTGCTGCATCAATCTTTTTACCTGCAAACAGCAGTTGTGCTGCTCCTGGCTCATCCTCAAGTGAGGTCCCCTCTTCATTAGGTGTTTAGGCGATTCTCACTACACCTTCCGAAGGGTGTGCTGATCGCTTTGATCAGGCCCGATCTGAGTCAGGAGGCTTAACCACTGCTCCTCCCTCTTCAGCCACAGCCAATGTGATGCTCTCTCTGCCTCCTGCCCAGCTGTGCAATCTTCTTCCTCTGTGCTCCTTTTACTCTGAGGATACTTAGTGTCCTCCACAGAGACTGGCCTGGGAAGCTTCTTGCCCCAACCTCCACTGGCAGGCCTTCTATTCCTTTGTCTGTACAGTGCCTGGTACTTCAATTCTACCTCAATCCTCTCCCTTACCATGGAACCGTCAGCTCATCCTCTCCCTTACCATGGAACCGTCAGCTCATCCTCTCCCTTACCATGGAACCGTCAGCTCATCCTCTCCCTTACCATGGAACCGTCAGCTCATCCTCTCCCTTACCATGGAACCGTCAGCTCATCCTCTCCCTTACCATGGAACCGTCAGCTCAAGCATTATGATGTTCTTTATGCTCCTCGGCCAGATCAGCAGATCTATCTACTATACCTGTCTGTCTACTATACCTGTCTGTCTGCCTATCTACTATACCTGTCTGTCTACTATACCTGTCTGTCTGTCTATCTACTATACCTGTCTGTCTACTATACCTGTCTGTCTGCCTATCTACTATACCTGTCTGTCTACTACACCTGTCTGTCTGTCTGTCTACTATACCTGTCTGTCTACTATACCTGTCTGCCTATCTACTATACCTGTCTGTCTGCCTATCTACTATACCTGTCTGTCTACTACACCTGTCTGTCTGTCTGTCTACTATACCTGTCTGCCTATCTACTATACCTGTCTGTCTACCTGTCTACTATACCTGTCTGTCTACTATACCTGTCTGTCTGCCTATCTACTATACCTGTCTGTCTACTATACCTGTCTGTCTGCCTATCTACTATACCTGTCTGTCTACTATACCTGTCTGTCTGTCTATCTATATACCTGTCTGTCTACTATACCTGTCTGTCTGTCTATCTATATACCTGTCTGTCTGTCTACTATACCTGTCTGTCTACTATACCTGTCTGTCTGTCTATCTATATACCTGTCTGTCTGTCTACTATACCTGTCTGTCTACTATACCTGTCTGTCTGTCTGTCTGTCAATATACCTGCCTATCTACTATACCTGTCTGTCTGTCTACTATACCTGTCTGTCTGTCTGTCTGTCAATATACCTGCCTATCTACTATACCTGTCTGTCTGTCTACTATACCTGTCTGTCTGTCTGTCTGTCAATATACCTGCCTATCTACTATACCTGTCTGTCTACTATACCTGTCTGTCTGTCTGTCTGTCTGTCTGTCTGTCTGTCTGTCTGTCTGTCTGTCTGTCTGTCTGTCTGTCTGTCTGTCTGTCTGTCTGTCTGTCTGTCTGTCTACTACACCTGTCTGTCTGTCTACTATACCTGTCTGTCTACTATATCTGTCTGTCTGTCTACTATACCTGTCTGTCTGTCTGTCTGTCTATATACCTCTCTGTCTGTCTATCTGTCTGTCTGTCTATATACATATACAGTGGGGAGAACAAGTATTTGATACACTGCCGATTTTGCAGGTTTTCCTACTTACAAAGCATGTAGAGGTCTGTAATTTTTATCATAGGTACACTTCAACTGTGAGAGACAGAATCTAAAAAATCCAGAAAATCACATTGTATGATTTTTAAGTAATTAATTTGCATTTTATTGCATGACATAAGTATTTGATACATCAGAAAAGCAGAACTTAATATTTGGTACAGAAACCTTTGTTTGCAATTACAGAGATCATATGTTTCCTGTAGGTCTTGACCAGGTTTGCATACACTGCAGCAGGGATTTTGGCCCACTCCTCCATACAGATCCTTCAGGTTTCGGGGCTGTTGCTGGGCAATACGGACTTTCAGCTCCCTCCAAAGATTTTCTATTGGGTTCAGGTCTGGAGACTGGCTAGGCCACTCCTTAGTTGCCCTGGCTGTGTGTTTTGGGTCGTTATCATGCTGGAAGACCCAGCCACGACCCATCTTCAATGCTCTTACTGAGGGAAGGAGGTTGTTGGCTAAGATCTCGCGATACATGGCCCCATCCATCCTCCCCTCAATACGGTGCAGTCGTCCTGTCCCCTTTGCAGAAAAGCATCCCCAAAGAATGATGTTTCCACCTCCATGCTTCACGGTTGGGATGGTGTTCTTGGAGTTGTACTCATCCTTCTTCTTCCTCCAAACACGGCGAGTGGAGTTTAGACCAAAAAGCTCTATTTTTGTCTCATCAGACCACATGACCTTCTCCCATTCCTCCTCTGGATCATCCATGATGGCGTAGTGTGTTACTAATGGTTTTCTTTGAGACTGTGGTCCCAGCTCTCTTCAGGTCATTGACCAGGTCCTGCCGTGTAGTTCTGGGCTGATCCCTCACCTTCCTCATGATCATTGATGCCCCACGAGGTGAGATCTTGCATGGAGCCCCAGACCGAGGGTGATTGACCGTCATCTTGAACTTCTTCCATTTTCTAATAATTGCGCCAACAGTTGTTGCCTTCTCACCAAGCTGCTTGTCTATTGTCCTGTAGCCCATCCCAGCCTTGTGCAGGTCTACAATTTTATCCCTGATGTCCTTACACAGCTCTCTGGTCTTGGCCATTGTGGAGAGGTTGGAGTCTGTTTGATTGAGTGTGTGGACAGGTGTCTTTTATACAGGTAACGAGTTCAAAACAGGTGGAGTTAATACAGGTAATGAGTGGAGAACAGGAGGGCTTCTTAAAGAAAAACTAACAGGTCTGTGAGAGCTGGAATTCTTACTGGTTGGTAGGTGATCAAATACTTATGTCATGCAATAAAATGCAAATTAATTACTTTAAAATCATACAATGTGATTTTCTGGATTTTTGTTTTAGATTCCGTCTCTCACAGTTGAAGTGTACCTATGATAAAAATTACAGACCTCTACATGCTTTGTAAGTAGGAAAACCTGCAAAATCGGCAGTGTATCAAATACTTGTTCTCCCCACTGTACCTGTCTGTCTGTCTGTCTAATATACCTGTCTGTCTGTCTATCTGTCAATCTGTCTATATACATATACCTGTCTGTCTGTCTGTCTGTCTGTCTGTCTGTCTGTCTGTCTGTCTGTCTGTCTGTCTGTCTGTCTGTCTACTATACCTGTCTGTCTGTCTCTACTATATACATACAGTACCAGTCAAAAGTTTGGACACACCTACTCATTCAAGTGTTTTTCTTTATTTTTTACTATTTTTGACATTGTATAATAATAGTGAAGACATCAACACTATGAAATAACACATATGGAATTATGTAGTAACCAAAAAAGTGTTAAACAAATCAAAATAAATGGTATATTTCAGATTCTTCAAAGTAGCCACTCTTTGCCTTGATGATAGCTTTGCACACTCTTGGCATTCTCTCAACCAGCTTCACCTGGAATACTTTTCCAACAGTCTTGAAGGAGTTCCCACATATGCTGAGCACTTGTTGGCTGCTTTTCATTCACTCTGCGGTCCGACTCATCCCAAACCATCTCAATTGGGTTGAGGTCGTGGGGATTGTGTAGGCCAGGTCATCTGATGCAGCACTCCATCACTCTCCTTCTTGGTAAAATATCCCTTACTCAGCCTGGAGGTGTGTTGGGTCATTGTCCTGTTGAAAAACAAATTATAGTCTCACTAAGCCCAAACCAGATGGGATGGAGTATCAATGCAGAATGCTGTGGTAGCCATGCTGGATAAGTGTGCCTTGAATTCTAAATAAATCACAGACAGTGTCACCTGCAAAGCACCCCCACACCATAACACCTCCTCCTCCATGCTTTATGGTGGGAACTACACATGCGGAGATCATCCGTTTACCCACACCGCGTCTAACGAAGACACGGCGGTTGGAACCAAAAGTCTCCAATTTGGACTCCAGACCAAAGGACGAATTTCCACCGTTCTAATGTCCATTGCTCATGTTTCTTGGCCCAAGCAGGTCTCTTCTTCTTATTGGTGTCCTTTAGTAGTGGTTTCTTTGCAGCAATTCGACCATGAAGGCCTGATTCACACAGTCCCCTCTGAACAGTTGATGTTGAGATGTGTCTGTGACTTGAACTCTGTGAAGCATTTATTTTGGCTGCAATTTCTGAGGCTGGTAACTCTAATGAACTTATCCTCTGCAGCAGAGGTAACTCTGGGTCTTCCATTCCTGTGGCGGTCCTCATGAGAGCCAGTTTCATCATAGCACTTGATGATTTTTCTGACTGCACTTGAAGAAATTTTCAAAGTTCTTGAAATTTTCCAGATTGAATGACCTTCATGTCTTAAAGTAATCATGGACTGTCGTTTCTCTTTGCTTATTTGAGCTGTTCTTGCCATAATATGGACTTGGTCTTTTACCAAATAGGGCTATCTTCTGTATACCACCCCTACCTTGTCACAACACAACTGATTGGCTCAAACGCATTAAGAATTCCACAAATTAACTTTTAACAAGGCACACCTGTTAATTGAAATGCATTCCAGGTGACTACCTCATGAAGGTGGTTGAGAGAATGCCAACAGTGTGCAAAGCTGTCATCAAGGCAAAGGGTGGCTATTTGAAGAATCTCAAATATAAAACATATTTGATTTGTTTAACACTTTTTTGGTTACTACATGATTCCATATGTGTTATTTCATAGTTTTGATGTCTTCACTATTATTCTACAATGTAAGAAATAGTAAAAATAAAGAAAAACCCTTGAATGAGTAGGTGTGTCCAAACTTTTGACTGGTAGTGTATATCTGTCTGTCTATATACCTGTCTAACTACTGTATCTGTCTGTCTGTCTATCTGTCAGATGGTCCTATCCTGAAGGGGGCGCCCACGCCGATTACGGTGGACATTGACTCTGACGCCAAACTCAACTGCAAGTGGACCGGGAACCCTCCTCTTACACTCACCTGGACCAAGAAGGGCTCTAGCATGGTGAGAACTTACAAGCTATGTCCTCTGCTTCGGAAAGTATTCAGACCCATTGACTTTCTCCACATTTTGTTACATTACAGCCTTATTTTAAAATGGATTAAATAAATAAAAATCCTCAGTAATCAACACACATTACCCCATAATGAGAAAGTGAAAATGGGTTTGTAGACATTTTTGCAAATGTTTTAAAAATAAAAACAGAAATACATTATTTACGACAGTATTCAGACCCTTTGCTATGAGACTCGAAATTGAGCTCAGGTGTATCGTGTTTCCATTGACCATCCTTGAGATGTTTCTACAACTTGATTGAACATGATTTGGAAAGGTACACACCTTATATAAGGTCCCTCAGTTGACAGTGCATGTCAAAGCTGTAACATAACAAAATGTGAAAAAAGTCAAGGGGTCTGAATGCTTTCCGAAGGCACTGTATTCTCAGTTTGGGTAAAAAACATTTTCAATAAAGTCAATTCAGGAAGTAAACTGAAATTCAATTTCTAATTAAAATGTTCCTCAACGCTTGTCTATGAGAATTTTCTGGAAATTGGAACTTCAGTATACTTCCTGAATTTACTGGAATTTAAGTGGAATTGACCCCTACCCTGCTGCTGTCCTGGACACTGAAACCCCATATCCTGAAGCCTGTATCCTGAAGCCCCTATCCTGAAGCCCCTATCCTGAAGCCCCTATCCTGAAGCCCGTATCCTGAAGCCCATATCCTGAAGCCCATATCCTGAAATCCCATATCCTGAAGCCCATATCCTGAAGCCCATATCCTGAAGCCCGTATCTGAAGCCCGTATCCTGAAATCCCATATCCTGAAGTCCATATCCTGAAGCCCGTATCCTGAAATCCCCTATCCTGAAGCCTGTATCCTGAAGCCCCTATCCTGAAGCCCCTATCCTGAAGCCCGTATCCTGAAGCCCATATCCTGAAGCCCATATCCTGAAATCCCATATCCTGAAGCCCATATCCTGAAGCCCATATCCTGAAGCCCGTATCTGAAGCCCGTATCCTGAAATCCCATATCCTGAAGTCCATATCCTGAAGCCCGTATCCTGAAATCCCATATCCTGAAGCCTGTATCCTGAAGCCCATATCCTGAAATCCCATATCCTGAAGTCCATATCCTGAAGCCCATATCCTGAAGCCCGTATCTGAAGCCCATATCCAGAAACCCCATATCCTGGAACCCGTATCCTGAAGCCCATATCCTGAACACATTTTGGATGCCGGTTTTCTTTACATTTAATGGTAATCATCATATTTTTAAGTCAATATTGCCGTTACTCAGCATTGAACCATGTCCCCCCTGAACTTCATACTCTCTCCAACCCTAAATATACCCCCCCCCCCCCCCCCCCAGTTTAAATGTTGGTTTTAAACCCGACTAATGTTGAACTCCTAACCTATTCCATAAATATTTTATTAATGCTTTATAACGAATTAAGAAAAGCTCCAGGAACTTTAATGGAGCCTGCGGCTGAGGAAATCAACATGTTTTATGAATTAAATATCTCTCTCCCTCCCTTTACAACTCGATTCCATCTAACCTCCCTCCCTCTTGTGTGTGTGTGTGTGTGCATGTGTGTGTGTGGCGTGCGTGCGTGCATGTGTGCATGTGTGTTCTCCTCTCAGGTCCTCAGTAACAACGAGGAGCTGGTCCTGAAGTCAGTGAGCCAGGTGGATGCGGGTCAGTACGTGTGTAAGGCCATCGTCCCCAGGATTGGAGTGGGAGAGACTGAGGTCACTCTTGCAGTCAACGGTCAGTTACAGTACAGCCGTGTACAGTACACTCACGCACACACACACGCACGCACCCACACACACACACACACACACACACACACACACACACACACACACACACACACACACACACACACACACACACACACACACACACACACACACACACACACACACACACACACACAGAGCATAGTGTTACTTATAACATTGATATCCTTTTCATTCTACTGTTACTACTTCTGGGCCATGTGACACATCCTCATTTATTTAAAGACTGAACATTTCCCCAAAGTTTTGCTATTTGTTTATTTCTGTATAGGGGGCGCTGTTTCTATTACCATTTCATGATCATCTTTTAGTCCTTGCTTTTACCATTTTAACTCTTTGCCATTTTGAAGCCTTTTTTGTATTAGTATACAGTATTTATTGAAAATAAATCAAAACATTCGTAAGAAACAGTTTTATTCTGTGGTGCAGGGGGCTGACGCTCGTCGTCTGCAGTGAGGAGCTGTCTACCGCAGGACAATGTAGTTGTTTTGTGCAACGTAGTCTCGGGAGAGTTGCATGCCATCGCCACCATCAAAGACAATGGCAAGAGTTTTAATCGTTTGAACTGTGTGACCTGTTTCATTCAGGTGTGAGAGCAGCTTGACACTAGAAGAAGGGGGGGAGGATGTGACCATGTGAACACATCCTCATTTAAAGACTGAACATTTCCCCCAACTTTTGCTATTTGTTTATTTACGTATAGGGCGCTGTTTTCTATTACCATTTCGTATCATGCCATAGTTGAGATCTCATTCCACCATTTCACAAGAAACAGTTAAGTGTCTAGTAATTGAGTATTTGTCTGAATTGGTATTGGCTAAAGAGGTAATTGTAGGTCTCTACCACTAATTGGGCTAAAGAGCTACACCTGTCTAAATGTTTGTGGGAGAGTGCCAGGGAAAGAGAGAGGTAAGGACAGACCAGTGAGGATTATTATTTTATTCTTGGTCTTAATCTTGTAGTCCTTGTTTTTACCATTTTAACTCTTTGCCATTTCGAAGCCTTGTTTTGTATTTATATATTGAAAATAAATATGCATTGTTTGGAAGAAACGGTTCCAATTCTTTTAGTAAGAACCTTTTTCTGTGAAGGGCATCGACCGGCCCCGTCACAGGCCCATATTCAAAAAGGGTCTCAGAGTAGGAGTGCTGATCTAGGATCAGGTCCCCCTTGTCAATTGATTATATTGTCCCCCTTGTCAAAAATTATCCTAGATCAGCACTACTACTCTGAGATGCTAAGGGGACAATTCAGACTTTATTCGATCTCCACCCCAAGCGAATAACTGGTGTATAGCATGCTATTCTCATGCTTAAGTTCAAGGTCAGAAAAGTGAGAGAAAAGCTCATAAAAAGGGGATTACATTCCATTTCCGTGCGCTTAACTCGAGTCGGAATCCCCCCCTAAATGAATTCAGACCCTGATACTACTGCTATGTTACAACAAGATTGTCGTTTACCATGAATAAACATTGTGGGACTTGCTTTAACTCTTTTTAAAGTATTTTTGTGGCAGTGGATAGGATCGCCGGAACGTGTAAAAATTGGTTTGGTGTATCTAGCTTGAACGGTTCAAAAGTTACTGTTGAATAGTTATTTTACGCTAATTTATGCAAATGTAAATAGTTAATACGGATTTTAAGGAATTTGAAGTTAGGATAGGCTGAATGTTTTAAAGTTTGTTTTGTAGCTTAATTGGCTAAGGAGCATGACCATTTTGAATAGCTACCTCTGTATTCCATGGTTCTCATTCAAACCGATGTTAATTTATGCAAATGTTTTATGATAATAGTTCAAAAACTATATATAGTATCAGAAAATCTTTAGACAAGCAATCTAAGATCTAAGTAGGGTCAGTCTGAACATCTCAATGTTGGTTTGGAGTTGAAAGCTTAAACGGTGAAAGAACAGATTGGTCTAGAAATCTTAATTATTTTACCATTCTGCTCTATGGCCCTTTTTCCCCCATTGAAATGCATTGGTATCCATAGCAATGGCTGCGTTTGTCAGCTCAATGACGAGACATGAGAGAGCTGTTAGCTGGCGTTTGCAAGCTACTTTTCGTCACGCTGAACTCTGACAAACAGCTGTAATTTTTTATTGGTAGCAGATCATTCTGTTCTGATTCCAGATTTGAATAGCAGAGAAGTAGACCAAGATGTCATACCCTCTACTGCCGGTTGTACACGACTTTCAAAATCCTAACATTGCTGAGCCGCTCACATTAATAATAAAATATTTCTTACTCTGCATTGTTGGTTAAATAAGGGCTCATAAGGAAGCATTTCATGGTAAGGTCCTACCTACACCTGTTGTATGTATGATTTGATTTTGATTTAAACAACCGTCTTTCCTGTAGTTTTTTGTCTTACAAACGTAGTGGTGCACACACTAAATGATCTGGCACAGACGGTAGGTCACACGTTAAATGATCTGGCACAGACGGTAGGTCACACGTTAAATGATCTGGCACAGAAGGTAGGTCACACGTTAAATGATCTGGCACAGACGGTAGGTCACACGCTAAATGATCTGGCAGAGACGGTAGGTCACACGCTAAATGATCTGGCACAGACGGTAGGTCACACACTAAATGATCTGGCACAGACGGTAGGTCACACGCTAAATGATCTGGCACAGACGGTAGGTCACACATTAAATGATCTGCCACAGACGGTAGGTCACACGCTAAATGATCTGCCACAGACAGTAGGTCACACGCTAAATGATCTGCCACAGACGGTAGGTCACACGCTAAATGATCTGGCACAGACGGTAGGTCACACGCTAAATGATCTGGCACAGACGGTAGGTCACACGCTAAATGATCTGGCACAGACGGTAGGTCACACGTTAAATGATCTGCCACAGACGGTAGGTCACACGCTAAATGATCTGGCACAGACGGTAGGTCACACGCTAAATGATCTGGCACAGACGGTAGGTCACACGCTAAATGATCTGGCACAGACGGTAGGTCACACGCTAAATGATCTGCCACAGACGGTAGGTCACACGCTAAATGATCTGGCACAGACGGTAGGTCACACGCTAAATGATCTGGCACAGACGGTAGGTCACACGCTAAATGATCTGGCACAGACGGTAGGTCACACGCTAAATGATCTGGCACAGACGGTAGGTCACACGTTAAATGATCTGCCACAGACGGTAGGTCACACGCTAAATGATCTGGCACAGACGGTAGGTCACACGTTAAATGATCTGACACAGACGGTAGGTCACACGTTAAATGATCTGGCACAGACGGTAGGTCACACATTAAATGATCTGGCACAGACGGTAGGTCACACACTAAATGATCTGGCAGAGACGGTAGGTCACACGCTAAATGATCTGGCACAGACGGTAGGTCACACACTAAATTATCTGGCACAGACGGTAGGTCACACGCTAAATGATCTGGCACAGACGGTAGGTCACACATTAAATGATCTGCCACAGACGGTAGGTCACACGCTAAATGATCTGGCACAGACGGTAGGTCACACGCTAAATGATCTGCCACAGACGGTAGGTCACACGCTAAATGATCTGGCACAGACGGTAGGTCACACGCTAAATGATCTGGCACAGACGGTAGGTCACACGCTAAATGATCTGGCACAGACGGTAGGTCACACGTTAAATGATCTGCCACAGACGGTAGGTCACACGCTAAATGATCTGGCGCAGACGGTAGGTCACACGCTAAATGATCTGGCACAGACGGTAGGTCACACGCTAAATGATCTGGCACAGACGGTAGGTCACACGCTAAATGATCTGCCACAGACGGTAGGTCACACGCTAAATGATCTGGCACAGACGGTAGGTCACACGCTAAATGATCTGGCACAGACGGTAGGTCACACGTTAAATGATCTGCCACAGACTGTAGGTCACACGCTAAATGATCTGGCACAGACGGTAGGTCACACGTTAAATGATCTGACACAGACGGTAGGTCACACGTTAAATGATCTGGCACAGACGGTAGGTCACACATTAAATGATCTGCCACAGACGGTAGGTCACACGCTAAATGATCTGGCACAGACGGTAGGTCACACACTAAATGATCTGGCAGAGACGGTAGGTCACACACTACAAGATTATTCACTTGGTCGTGAGGATTTTCTCAATACCACGCTGTCTCACGAAAACAATGATGTGCTTAGATTGTTATCGTAGCTAGAACAAGCTGTGGCTCAAAGCAGTCTCATAAACGTTTTCCGTCAGTAATTCACACTTGCCATACAGTTGAAATATCTAGCCAACATTTTGAATTTAATAACATTGCTTGTGAACTTCAGAGCTGTAACGATTTGACACATTGGCTTTGGTTAAAGGCAAATACAAACGCATACTATTAGTAGACATCTCTCCTGCTCGAGTCTACACATCCTGGGTGATGGGAAACAACGTCGTCATCTCACTGGCTTCTTCTCTGGCCAGCTCTCATTGGCTATTGCTGATCACCGTTCTCAAAACTTGTTGTTGCACATCTCACACTACAAGAGCATTGAAGATTTAGTGCCGATAAAATCAAACGTTTGAAAATATCAGGTTGTCTGGAACTGCTCAAAGACCGGATCAGTAGCCCTCAGATTGCGTCTCTGACCCGCTCACATTAAACGAGCGTCGGTGACAGCCGCACACCCGAGTAGGCAACAACATGGGGATTTAGTCTCCGATCTCAAAAACTTTTCTGGGACAAAATTGTGTAGTGCACACCCGGCTTAAGTTTTTGTGTAAGTTGTAAAAATGTCAGTTGTTTGGAAAAATTGTTAATGCGGTTACTAAAATAGCTGTATAATTAGATTGGTATCAGATACAGTGGGGGAAAAAAGTATTTAGTCAGCCACCAATTGTGCAAGTTCTCCCACTTAAAAAGACAAGAGAGGCCTGTAATTTTCATCATAGGTACACGTCAACTATGACAGACAAAATGAAAAAAAAAAAAAAAAAAATCACATTGTAGGATTTTTTATGAATTTATTTGCAAATTATGGTGGAAAATAAGTATTTGGTCAATAACAAAAGTTTCTCAATACTTTGTTATATACCCTTTGTTGGCAATGACACAGGTCAAACGTTTTCTGTAAGTCTTCACAAGGTTTTCACACACTGTTGCTGGTATTTTGGCCCATTCCTCCATGCAGATCTCCTCTAGAGCAGTGATGTTTTGGGGCTGTCGCTGGGCAACACGGACTTTCAACTCCCTCCAAAGATTTTCTATGGGGTTGAGATCTGGAGACTGGCTAGGCCACTCCAGGACCTTGAAATGCTTCTTACGAAGCCACTCCTTCGTTGCCCGGGCGGTGTGTTTGGGATTATTGTCATGCTGAAAGACCCAGCCACGTTTCATCTTCAATGCCCTTGCTGATGGAAGGAGGTTTTCACTCAAAATCTCACGATACATGGCCCCATTCATTCTTTCCTTTACACGGATCAGTCGTACTGGTCCCTTTGCAGAAAAACAGCCCCAAAGCATGATTGTTTCCACCCCCATGCTTCACAGTAGGTATGGTGTTCTTTGGATGCAACTCAGCATTCTTTGTCCTCCAAACACGATGAGTTGAGTTTTTACCAAAAAGTTATATTTTGGTTTCATCTGACCATATGACATTCTCCCAATCCTCTTCTGGATCATCCAAATGCACTCTAGCAAACTTCAGACGGGCCTGGACATGTACTGGCTTAAGCAGGGGGACACGTCTGGCACTGCAGGATTTGAGTCCCTGGCGGCGTAGTGTGTTACTGATGGTAGGCTTTGTTACTTTGGTCCCAGCTCTCTGCAGGTCATTCACTAGGTCCCCCCGTGTGGTTCTGGGATTTTTGCTTGTGATCATTTTGACCCCACGGGGTGAGATCTTGCGTGGAGCCCCAGATCGAGGGAGATTATCTGTGGTCTTGTATGTCTTCCATTTCCTAATAATTGCTCCCACAGTTGATTTCTTCAAACCAAGCTGCTTACCTATTGCAGATTCAGTCTTCCCAGCCTGGTGCAGGTCTACAATTTTGTTTCTGGTGTCCTTTGACAGCTCTTTGGTCTTGGCCATAGTGGAGTTTGGAGTGTGACTGTTTGAGGTTGTGGACAGGTGTCTTTTATACTGATAACAATTTCAAACAGGTGCCATTAATACAGGTAATGAGTGGAGGACAGAGGAGCCTCTTAAATAAGAAGTTACAGGTCTGTGAGAGCCAGAAATTTTGCTTGTTTGTAGGTGACCAAATACTTATTTTCCACCATAATTTGCAAATAAATTCATTAAAAATCCTACAATGTGATTTTCTGGATTTTCTTTTCTCAATTTGTCTGTCATAGTTGACATGTACCTATGATGAAAATTACAGGCCTCTCATCTTTTTAAGTGGGAGAACTTGCACAATTGGTGGCTGACTAAATACTTTTTTTCCCCACTGTATTTTTGTTACGATTTCAGCAGAGAAGCAGAGGGAGATGTCATACCTTCTAACTTTTTGGGAAAGTGGTCAAAGTTACATTGTTTACAGTGAATAGAATAAAATGTTGGGAGTGATGATGTCACAATGGGCCCTTTAGAATGCTGAGGAAATCCTATGAAAGTGGATGGAGGACAGAAAGAAGGACAAAAAGCTTAATAGTTTAAAAAGTATAAAATATATCAAACAGTTGTATACAAGCAACTCAATCCAAAGTTTGAATGACGTTGCTAGCTTAAACGTTGCAAGAGGAGTACCGTGCTAAAGAAAGATACTAATAATAGAAGCATGACGAAGATTTAAAGTGGGACGTTTGCTTCGCAAGTCCCATTAATTACCACTTCCAACACTCAAATTCCACTCATTATCACATGTTCTCAAGACTGGAGTGTAAATAGCTGAAATGACTTCCCACCTGTCTCTCCCCCCCAGGCCCTCCCATCATCTCCAGCGAACCGGTCCAATACGCAGTGAGAGGGGAGAAAGGGGAGGTCAAGTGCTACATCGCCAGCACCCCTCCACCTGACAAGATTGTAAGTGAAGTGATCTCCTGTGAAATATCTGTAACACTTTATAATAACTTTAATGTATATGCCTTTATAATTGCTTATGAATTGGAAGGCTGTGTAAGTACAGTCAGATCAAAGACAAGAGAGAGTGAATGAATGAGAACTGTTGACAGATAGTGTGAGAGGGGGATGTCATGGGGTTGACAGATCGAGTGTGAGAGGGGAGGGGAGAGAGTAGAGTAAAATTCTGTACCTTTCAGCATCAATTATCCACTACAACAGCAGAGAGACATGACACAAATCTGTGGTTTAAAAAAAAGTATCCACCCCGCCTGTAGTGGCTGCATCCCAAATGGCACCCTTTTCTCTTTATAGTGCACTACTTTTGACCAGAGCTCTGTAGTGTAGTGCACTAATAGGGTGCTATTGGGATGCAGCCAGTGAGCGCTCGGAGCGTATAATGTGATACGACATTATAGTTTTAGCTTAACGCAGAGACAGAGGACCTATGAAATATGAAGTATGGCGTTGTGTGAGTGTCAGAAAGTAGACTGGGGCTGGGGCTGGGGGGAGGGAGGGGGGGTGGAAGGGAGGGAGGGGATGGAAGGGGATGGATGGGAGGGGATGGAAGGGAAGGGGATGGAAGGGAGGGGATGGAAGGGAGGGGATGGAAGGGAGGGGATGGAAGGGAGGGGAGGGAGGGGATGGAGGGGAGGGGATGGATGGGAGAGGATGGGAGGGAGGGGATGGGATGGAGGGGAGGGGATGGAGGGGAGGGGAGGGGAGGGGATGTATGGGAGGGGATGGAGGGGAGGGGATGTATGGGAGGGGATGTATGGGATGGAAGGGAGGGGATGGAAGGGAGTGGATGGAAGGGAGGGGATGGAGGGGAGGGGATGGAAGGGAGGGGAGGGGATGGAGGGGAGGAGAGGAGGGGTTGGAAGGGAGGGAGGGAGGGATGGGAGGGGATGGAGGGTATGGAAGGGAGGGGATGGAGGAAAGGAAGGGAGGGGGGGGAGGGGTTGGAAGGGAGGGGAGGGAGGGAGGGAGGGAGGGGATTGGAAGGGAGGGGAGGAAGGGGGGGGTAGGGAGGGAGGGAGGGAGGGGATGGAAGGGAGGGGAGGAAGGGGAGGGGAGAGGATGGAAGGGAGGAAGGGGAGGGGAGAGGATGGAAGGGAGGAAGGGGAGGGGAGAAAATGGAAGGGAGGAAGGGGAGGGGAGAGGATGGAAGGGAGGAAGGGGAGGGGAGAGGATGGAAGGGAGGAAGGGGAGGGGAGAAAATGGAAGGGAGGAAGGGGAGGGGAGAGGATGGAAGGGAGGAAGGGGAGGGGAGAGGATGGAAGGGAGTAAGGGGAGGGGAGAGGATGGAAGGGAGGGAGGGAGGGAGGGAGGGAGAGGATGGAAGGGAGGGAGAGGGTGGGATGGAAGGGAAGGGAGGGAGGGAGGGGGGAGGATGGAAGGGAGGGGGGAGGATGAGTTCAAATCTTTAGTATCTTTTTCCTCCCTCTTCTCCAGCTCCGATTTGCCTTTTTATTTGTTTTGGTTAAAAGGTACATTAGCACAACATGTGGGCAGTTGCATATTTCATGTATTCATACTCCATATTTAATAGTATAACTACTTCAGCAGATTTAAAGTAGAAAAACCTGCTAGACTCTTTATTGCTCTTGTACACCTGCCTCAGCCCGGTGTGTGTGTGTGTCTGTGTGTGTGTGTGTGTGTGTCTGTGTGTCTGTGTGTCTGTGTGTCTGTGTGTGTGTGTGTGTGTGTGTGTGTGTGTGTGTGTGTGTGTGTGTGCGTGTGTGTCTGTGTGTGTGTGCGTGTGTGTGTGTGTGTGTCTGTGTGCGTGTGTGTGTGTGTGTGCGTGTGTGTCAGTGTGCATGTGTGTGTGTGTGTCTGTGTCTGTGTGTATGTGTGCGTGTGTGTGTGTGTGTGCATAAGTGTGTGTGTGTGTGTGTGTGTGTCTGTGTGTGTGTGTGCATGTGTCTGTGTGTGTGTGTGTGTGTGTGTGTGTGTGTGTGTGTGTCTGTGTGTGTGTGTATACGCCTCTGTATACAGTATAAAGATCTTTTGTTGTTGTGTTTTGACACTTTCTTCAGACAGTAAGGAAATGAGAATGGGAGAAACAGTGGGAAAGAGACGCGGGAATAGAACCTGCTTGCGATAGTAAAGTCATATGACAAATGCTCACTCAACCACGACTCTGCACTTTTTTCTAATCTCCATTCGACTCCCTAATTGTATGCTAATGTATATGTCCATGCGTGTGTTTGTGTGTGTGTGTGTGTCTCCCTCCAGGTGTGGGCGTGGAAGGAGAACGTGTGGGAGAAGGAGAAGGGGACTCTGCTGGAGAGGTACACGGTGGAGCAGAGTAAGCCTCACTCCCAGGGTGGGGCTGTCCTCTCCACCCTCACCATCAACAACGTCATGGAGGCTGACTTCCACTCGCCATACAACTGCACCGCCTGGAACGCCTTCGGACCCGGGACCATGATCATCACCCTGGAGGAGAAAGGTGTGCCTTAAAAAGGGGCAATATTGGTTTTCGTAAAATGAATGAATGATATAGCCATTTATTCTTCAAGAGGGCACATACTTCTCTGAGAAGCTTTTATGATTACTGGCCATTATGTTGTTTGAAGATTTCAGTATTGAATAGTATGGGAGATAGTATAGTAGTATAGTAATAGTCTGCCTGGACAGAGATAGTACCGATAGTATGGGAAAGGTTTGGTATAACCATGTCTCTCTGTCTCTCTGTCTTCTGTCTGTACAGAGATAGTACCAGTGGGGATTATAGCTGGTGGAACAGTTGGATCCTCCATCCTGCTCCTGATCTTTCTCCTGGCTTTAGCCTTCTTCCTCTACCGCCAACGGAAGGGCAGTGAGTACTGTACCAACCAGTTACTACTCCCTCCCTCTGCATGGAACATGTTTGTGGTTGTGGCCCAAATAGCACCCTATTCCCCCATAGGGCTCTGGTCAAAAGTAATGCGCTATACGTGTATAGGGGATAGGGTGCCATTTGGGACGTGTGTGTGTGTGTGGCTGACATTCATGTAGTCATTCACAATGTACTGTGTAACCGCAGCTTGTTTAAAACTGAGGAAGAATGACTTGTTTTCTCTCTACTTTGTTGTACTGTAGATCCAAATAATATGTTATTCAGATGTCTGTCCCACTTTAAATGAACAACAGCTTATAAAGGCTTCATATAGCATACGTAAAGTCTTCATAAGCACTCTATAGGTTCTTCATGAGTCATCTGTCTTGTTCTGGTTCCAGGTCGTCGTGGGGTCACTCTGGGGAAGCCAGACATCAAGGTGGAGACGGTAAACAAGGAGACACACAGTCTGGAGGAGGAGTCAGGGAGCGTTTCCACGGCAACGCGCATGGTCAAGGCCATGTATTCCGTGAGTACCCAACACCCACCTCTATGAGTCAGATCAAACATTATTTAAAGTGCAATTGCTTTGACAAAGGTGCTCGTCTCCGAAATGCGTGAGCTATACACTTTTGAAGGGAACCGTCCTGAAACTTCCTCTAGTGTCGCAGTTCATTTTTAAAGGGCATTTAAAATATAGCAACAGACTTCATAGTAAAACAAAATGAGGGGGGCATCTGTTCTCTGTTGCCTTGGACTTCACAGACTGAGGTTGTGTCCCAAGTAGGCCCCTTTCCTCACATAGTTCTCTACTTTTGACCAGAAGTAGTACACTATAAAGGGAATTGAGTGCTATTTAAGACACCCTTAGACTTCTCTCATACTGAGAAAACCCTGTAATAGGCTACACTGAGAAAGCTCTGTATAAGATGTGATTAATGCCGTTGGTCACATGGGTTGTAATTTAAAATACAGCTATTATAACTGTGTTATTACAACATATTTAAGACAGAAATTATTCTAGAAGCTATGAGGTGCTGAAGCCTTTCATTGTTGTTTGAGAGCAAACCACTGATTGCATTCACCTTCATGTGCTTACATGGTCCTTTTACATCTTCAACTGTACTCACCAAACATTTGTCAAACAACATTTTCATCAAATGAAAAACCTGATATTCTGTTTTCCCCTCCTTCTCTCTCTCCCTCTATCTCCCTCTCTCTCTCTGTGTGTGTGTGTGTGTTTTGTTGTTTGATGGTTTAGTTTCTGCCCTCTGTCTCCCTCTCTCCCTCCACTCAGCCATTCAAAGACGATATGGATCTGAAGCAGGACTTGCGCAGTGAGCTCGATACCCGCGAGGAGTACGAACTCAAGGTGAGCAACTCTCTCTCTGCTACTCAATTCATACAACCTACATCAAACCAACAAACTCCTCATACGTACATGCAACACAATACACAACAACATATCACACCAAATATCACACTAACTACCTCACACTAACTACCTCCGACCAACTACCTCTCACTAACTACCTCAGACTAACTACCTCATACTAACTACTTCACACTAACTACCACATACTAGCTGCCACATACTAACTACCTCACACGAACCACCTCACACGAACTACCTCACACTAACTACCTAATACTAACTACCTTACATTAACCACCTCACACTAACTATCTTGCACTAACTACCTCACACTAACTACCTCACACCTCAAATATGCTAACACATCAAATTGGAACACTCTTGCATGTAATAAGCAGTAAAAATCTCACTATCGCCTCATCTGTATCCTACAACAATACAACACATAACATATCACAGAACATGACTACCTCACACCTCAAATATGCCCACACAGGGTTGGGGTGAATTGGAATTGGAGGCAGTCAATTCAGGAAGTAAACTGAAATTCTGATTAAATAATTGAAAAAATGTAATCTATTTTCAATGACTACATTTTTTCATTTTAAATTTCAATCACTTTCTGAATGCACTGCCTTTAATTCGAATTTACCCCAACCATGGCCACACCTCAAATTTAAACCCATGTAAAAATCACTCACTATTCCCTCATCATGTTTGTCCTTAGGACCCAACAAACGGCTACTATAACGTCCGTGCGACCACCCACGACGAGGCCAGGCCGTCCTCCCACTCCATGCTATACCAGGGAGAGTTCCGGACCTCCAACCCTCCAGGGGGAGCTACAGGTGCTACCTCCAGTGGCCCAGCAGGGGGTCCTGGCGGTGCGGTGGCTGCAGGAGGGGTCCCGGGAGTCCCAGGGTCAAGGGCAGGGTGCTATGACCCCCGAGCTCCATCCAGGATGTCTCACACAAACTACCCCCAGTTCAACACCTTCACCAGGGCGGGCCAGAGCCAAGTCCTGCCCAACACCAACCACCCTTCCCACCCCTCCCACCACTCCCACCCTGCCTCACAGACCAGCGACTTCCCCGGAGACTGCGGCCTATTGGACAACAACACTCAGCTGACATATGACAACTATGGCTACCCCGCCCAGTACCCTACCTATCGGATGGGCTTTGCCCCGCCCCTGGAAGGAGGGCCGGCCTATGAGGTGTACCCAACTGGACAAGGGGTGGGACCAGGGCCAGTGCAAGGACCAACCCAAGGCCAAGGCCCATGTCCGGGTCCGGGTTCTGAAACTGTGCTGGGGAAGTATGGGGCCACCTGCTTCTCTTACACCTCTCCTCCTGGTACTGACTACTCTCCTCCTGGTACCGACTACTCTCCTCCTGGTACCGACTACTCTCCTCCTGGTACTGACTACTCTCCTCCTGCTACTGACTACTCTCCTCCTGGTACTGACTACAATCAGAGACACACTCAGAGGATGCAGACACACGTGTGAGAGAGATGTATTCTGTAGTACACAGTGATACTTGTTTTCATACACGTGTACATACATATAAACACACACGCACACGCACACGCACACACACACACACACACTTGTTGGAGAGAAACAGAAAGATACACTTCTGCTCTCTATGCTTTCTCTATCGCATACAACACACAAACAAACGCAAACAATCTGACCCAGTTTCTCTCAAACGTTCTATTGTGTGCAATCTTCAACTCCAAGAACTGAAAAAGCCACAATCAAGAGAGAGAGAGAGGGGAGATATGACATGATAAGAGAGAGAGAGGGGAGATATGACACGATAAGAGAGAGAGAGAGAGAGGGGAGATATGACATGATAAGAGAGAGAGAGAGAGGGGAGATATGACATGATAAGAGAGAGAGAGAGGGGAGATATGAAATGATAAGAGAGAGAGAGAGAGGGGAGATATGACATGATAAGAGAGAGAGAGAGAGAGAGAGAGAGAGGGGAGATATGACATGATAAGAGAGAGAGAGAGAGGGGAGATATGACATGATAAGAGAGAGAGAGAGGGGAGATATGACATGATAAGAGAGAGAGAGAGAGAGAGAGTGGAGATATGACATGATGAGAGAGAGAGAGAGAGAGAGAGAGGGGAGATATGACATGATAAGAGAGAGAGAGAGAGGGGAGATATGACATGATAAGAGAGAGAGAGAGAGGAGAGATATGACATGATAAGAGAGAGAGAGAGGGGAGATATGACATGATAAGAGAGAGAGAGAGAGAGAGAGAGGCTGGGAGTATTTTCCTTAAACTAGGAGGGGATTCAACAGAGTTTGATTTACTTAAACGCTGCTGGAGAGCGTCCAGATCCATCTTTTCTCTATGGGACTCTCCATCCATCTCTCTTTCCTCTCACCCCATCTCTGTATATAATGTTATTTTAACCTTAGTATAACCTTGTATAAACATACTGTAGACAGATACAGCTGCTGAACTATTCTCCGTATTATGCATTCCTTTTACACTCCTTTAAATCCACAGAGAAACACACACACACACACACCCTCTTACATGTTGAACGAGACAGTGTTGCGTCCCTGCTGTGCTGAGGCAAGGCGACAGCTTGTACTCCGTATGTGGAGCTCTTTTTAACCTGCTTGTTCTCGATGCCATCACAAACTTCTCAACCGGCATGGCCAAAGGGCTTCAAGAAGTTAAGGAAAGTGAAATATGGGTTGTATCCCAAATGGCACCCTAATCCCAAATGGCACCCTAATCCCTATGTAGTGCACTACTTTTGACTAAGGCTCATAGGGCTCTGGTCAAAACTAGTGCACTATATATGGAATATGGTGCCATTTGGGACAAAGGCAAGGCATCATTGTATAACAGCCTTTACACCAATATGGCGATTTGACATCTGACAAGAAAGAGACAGAATGACCTTGTGCTTGACACCTAGAACGTACAGTGAGGTACCTCTCTCCATGGTACAGTCGGTACCTCTCTCCATGGTAACAGTGAGGTACCTCTCCAATGGTACAGTGAGGTACCTCTCTCCATGGTACAGTCGGTACCACTCTCCATGGTAACAGTGAGGTACCTCTCCATGGTACAGTGAGGTACCTCTCTCCATGGCACAGTGAGGTACCACTCTCCATGGTAACAGTGAGGTACCACTCTCCATGGTAACAGTGAGGTACCTCCATGTCCAGAAGAGGTGTATGTGTGGACTATATGGACAATGAAATATGTTTTTTTATACAGTATACCACTTACAGTATATAGGGTAACCTATAGGGGAAGAACGGCGCTGTAGCAGGCTTCTTCAAATGCTTCTTCCTCCTCTTCTGTATTTTCTATCTCATTGCAATACATATCTACCCCACATTTCACCCACCTGAGGTCAATACGGTGTGTTTGGGAAGCGGGGGAAAGAGCTTTTTGTAATAAAATGAATCTCTACAGTTTGTACAAATTCCCCCAACCCCCCCACCCTCAAATATTACTGTATTTGTCTCTGTCACTTGCACAGTAGAGTAGATATTTTTCCCATATTTATACCTAAATATAAAAAAAATATATAAAAAAAAAAGAATGGCATTTAGAAACATTTTATAGTATTTTTATAAGGGGTTGCAGTCCAAAGGTTCAGCGTTTTGGGTGACATTCACTTTTACAATTCGATGTTGTGAATCTTCTGTGTCAAGGTTCATTAGTTGTTGAGGTTTTATCTGGTCATGCTGTTGTAGACTGTGGCTGTGTCCCAAATGGCACCCTATTCCCTACATAGTGCACTACTTTTGACCAGAGCCCTATGGGCTCACTGGCTCACCATAGGCCTCTTGTCAAAAGTAGTGCGCTATATAGGGAATAGGGTGCCTTTTGGGAGGTAGTTATGATGGTAGTCTTGAAAGGAGGACATGGTTTACACGAAAGCATCAAGAGCTCTTGGAGGAAAGGAAAATTGTACTTTACTTTGATGCTGGATATGGTAGAGTTTTGAGATTGGTGTTGAGTGACCAATGCTGGTGCTGTCTGTTCAGTAGCCTTGCCAAAGTATTCATCCCCCTTGGCGTTTTTTCCTATTTTGTTGCATTACAACCTGTAATTTCAATGGAATTTTATTTTTATTTCATGTAATGGACATACACAAAATAGTCCAAATTGGTGAAAAAAATAAATTACGGAAAAGTGGTGCGTGTATTTGTATTCACCCCCTTTGCTATGAAGCCCCTAAATAAGAGCTGGTGCAACCAATTACCTTCAGAAGTCACAAAATTAGTTAAATAAAGTCCACCTGTGTGCAATCTAAGTGTCACATGATCTGTCACATGATCCCAGTATATATACACCTGTTCTGAAAGGCCCCAGAGTCTGCAACACCACTAAGCAAGGGGCACCACCAAGCAAGCGGCACCATGAAGACCAAGGAGCTCTCCAAACGGGTCAGGGACAAAGTTGTGGAGAAGTACAGATCAGGGTTGGGTTATAAAAAAATATCAGAAACTTTTAACATCCCACAGAGCACCATTAAATCCATTATTAAAAAATTGAAAGAAATATGGCACCACAACAAACCTGCCAAGAGAGGGCCGCCCACCAAAACTCACAGAACAGGCAAGGATGGCATTAATCAGAAAGGCAACAAAGAGACCAAAGATAACCCTGAAGGAGCTGCAAAGCTCCACAGCGGAGATTGGAGTATCTGTCCATAGGACCACTTTAAGCCGTACGCTCCACAGAGCTGGGCTTTACAGAAGAGTGGCCAGAAAAAAAGCCATTGCTTAAAGAAAAAATAAGCAAACACGTTTGGTGTTCGCCAAAGGGCATGTGGGAGACTCCCCAAACATATGGAAGAAGGTACTCTGGTCAGATGAGACTAATATTGAGCTTTTTGGCCATCAAGGAAAACGCTATGTCTGGCACAAACCCAACACCTCTCATCACCCCGAGAACACCATCCCCACAGTGAAGCATGGTGGTGGTAGCATCATGCTGTCGGGATGTTTTTCATCGGCAGGGACTGGGAAACTGGTCAGAATTGAAGGAAAGATGGATGGCGCTAAATACAGGGAAATTCTTGAGGGAAACCTGTTTCAGTCTTCCAGAGATTTGAGACTGGGACGGAGGTTCACCTTCCAGCAGGACAATGACCCTAAGCATACTGCTAAAGCAACACTCGAGTGGTTTAAGGGGAAACATTTAAATGTCTTGGAATGGCCTAGTCAAAGCCCAGACCTCAATCCAATTGAGAATCTGTGGTATGACTTAAAGATTGCTGTACACCAGCGGAACCCATCCAACTTGAAGGAGCTGGAGCAGTTTTGCCTTGAAGAATGGCTAGATGTGCCAAGCTTATAGAGACATACCCCAAGAGACTTGCGAAGGTATTGACTTTGGGGGGGGGGGGGGTGTTGAATAGTTGTGCACACTCAAGTTCTGTTTTTTTTGTCTTATTTCTTGTTTGTTTCACCCCAAAACATATTTTGCATCTTCAAAGTGGTAGGCATCTTGTGTAAATCAAATGATACAACCCCCCCCCCCCCCCAAAAAAAGCCATTTTAAATCCAGGTTTTAAATCCAAAATAGGAAAAATGCCAAGGGTGGGTGAATACTTTCGCAAGCCACTGTACGTATGATATAGTATTTGGTACTTTGCTTTACCCCATTTTGTATTGGGCACAGTGCTCTATAGTGGTGGATGTGTAGGCCTACACACAGTGACTCTGTCGCTGTGGGTCAACTCTGATCATGCAAATCACCATCATTATTTCACTTAGGACATTGACAATCATTGTTGATTTGACTTCACATGCAGCGGTAATCCCCTCTGTGGAGAAAAGAGGAGAGGAGAGGAGGTGGAGAGGTCTATCAGTAGGGCCCGTGTGACTGTCCCAAATGGCACCCTATTGCATAGAATTACATATAGAACCCATATATGACATATTGGATCTTTGTGCCCTATTCCCTATATAGTGCACTACTTTTGATAAGAGCCCGATGGGTCCTTGTCAAAAGTAGTGCACTACATAGGTAAGAAGGTGCCATTTGGGTTGCAACTATAATGTTGCTGCCAACCACGGATCAGAGTAATCAGAACTCCCTTTGATCTCTGTTTCTACCGGAGTCCTCTTGACTTTCTTTTAAACAGCTTTCTTCCAGATCTCACCCTTTCTTCCAGTTGTCATCCTTTCTTCCAGACCTCGTCCTTTCTTCCAGACTTCGTCCTTTCTTCCAGATCTCGTCCTTTCTTCCAGATCTCATCCTTTCTTCCAAATCTCACCCTTTCTTCCAGATTTCATCCTTTTTTTCAGATCTCACCCTTTCTTCCAAATCTCACCCTTTCTTCCAGATCTCACCCTTTCTTCCAAATCTCACCCTTTCTTCCAGATCTCATCCTTTTTTTCAGATCTCACCCTTTCTTCCAGATCTCACCCTTTCTTCCAAATCTCACATTTTCTTCCAGATTTCACCCTTTCTTCCTGGTCTCACCCTTACCCTTTCTTCCAGATGAAAACATAGGAGTAGATTAGAGACTATAGCTAGCTGTAAATAAACGTGTTTGATGGGGTAGCCCTCTGTTCAAAATATATAACTTCATTCATAAACTTCTTTCCTCATCCCTCATTTTATATTCAAAATAAATGCCTTCCATATATGAAGTCCGTATTATTGTCGTCATATTATATTCATGGTGTTATTATGTCACCAATGAAGGGACGGTTGTGGTTATACTAGGGTGTTTACACTTTTATACACATCCTGTATCGTTTACTTGTTGTCTATGTAGGCCTGTGTGTGTATGTAACGGGGGTCATGGCCACCCTATTCCCTATATAGTGCACTGCTTTTCACCAGGGCCCATAGGACTCTGGTCGATAATAGTGCACTATGTATGGAATAGGGTGCCATTTGGGACTAGCCACAGACGAAGGGAGTGGTGATACACGTACATGGCCAAAATGAACGCACAACCAGGCCACACAGATGTCTATCCTACCCTGGTCTAACCCAGATAGCTCTGCTATCCATTTTACATTTTAGTCATTTAGCAGACGCTCTTATCCAGAGCGACTTACAGTTAGTGAGTGCATACATTTTTGTGAGGAGTAGATCAGCTTTAATATTGCAGATAGATTGTAACTTCCATCAATGCAATTGTCTGCATCACTTCCAATCCCCCATGTTTTTGTTTTCGCATATATATATATATATATATACAGTGGGGAGAACAAGTATTTGATACACTGCCAATTTTGCAGGTTTTCCTACTTACAAAGCATGTAGAGGTCTGTAATTTTTATCATAGGTACACTTAAACTGTGAGAGACGGAATCTAAAACAAAAATCCAGAAAATCACATTGTATGATTTTTAAGTAATTCATTTGCTTTTTATTGCATGACATAAGTATTTGATACATCAGAAAAGCAGAACTTAATATTTGGTACAGAAACCGTTGTTTGCAATTACAGAGATCATACGTTTCCTGTAGTTCTTGACCAGGTTTGCACACACTGCAGCAGGGATTTTGGCCCACTCCTCCATACAGACCTTCTCCAGATCCTTCAGGTTTCAGGGCTGTCGCTGGGCAATACAGACTTTCAGCTCCCTCCAAAGATGTTCTATTGGGTTCAGGTCTGGAGACTGGCTAGGCCACTCCAGGACCTTGAGATGCTTCTTACGGAGCCACTCCTTAGTTGCCCTGGCTGTGTGTTTTGGGTCACTGTCATGCTGGAAGACCCAGCTACGACCCATCTTCAATGCTCTTACTGAGGGAAGGAGGTTGTTGGCAAAGATCTCGCGATACATGGCCCCATCCATCCTCCCCTCAATACGGTGCAGTCGTCCTGTCCCCTTTGCAGAAAAGCATCCCCAAAGAATGATGTTTCCACCTCCATGCTTCACGGTTGGGATGGTGTTCTTGGGGTTGTACTCATCCTTCTTCTTCCTCCAAACACGGCGAGTGGAGTTTAGACCAAAAAGTTCTATTTTTGTCTCATCAGACCACATGACCTTCTCCCATTCCTCCTCTGGATCATCCAGATGGTCATTGGCAAACTTCAGACGGGCCTGGACATGCGCTGGCTTGAGCAGGGGGACCTTGCGTGCGCTGCAGGATTTTAATCCATGACGGCGTAGTGTGTTACTAATGGTTTTCTTTGAGACTGTGGTCCCAGCTCTCTTCAGGTCATTGACCAGGTCCTGCCGTGTAGTTCTGGGCTGATCCCTCACCTTCCTCATGATCATTGATGCCCCACGAGGTGAGATCTTGCAATGGAGCCCCAGACCGAGGGTGATTGACCGTCATCTTGAACTTCTTCCATTTTCTAATAATTGCGCCAACAGTTGTTGCCTTCTCACCAAGCTGCTTGCCTATTGTCCTGTAGCCCATCCCAGCCTTGTGCAGGTCTACAATTTTATCCCTGATGTCCTTACACAGCTCTCTGGTCTTGGCCATTGTGGAGAGGTTGGAGTCTGTTTGATTGAGTGTGTGGACAGGTGTCTTTTATACAGGTAACAAGTTTAAACAGGTGCAGTTAATACAGGTAATGAGTGGAGAACAGGGGGGCTTCTTAAAGAAAAACTAACAGGTCTGTGAGAGCCGGAATTCTTACTGGTTGGTAGGTGATCAAATACTTATGTCATGCAATAAAATGCAAATTAATTATTTAAAAATCATACAATGTGATTTTCTGGATTTTTGTTTTAGATTCCGTATCTCACAGTTGAAGTATACCTATGATAAAAATGACAGACCTCTACATGCTTTGTAAGTAGGAAAACCTGCCAAATTGGCAGTGTATCAAATACTTGTTCTCCCCACTGTATATATATACACACACACATATACATGCATACACATACATATAAATACATATATATATATACATATCCTTTATTTAAAAAAATATTTCCCTTTATTACTTTCCAACCCCACCACCCCTCCCCTAATTGGAGTAAACTAGTGAACAATGCAGGGCCGACAGACAAGTTCCTTACTTTTTCCTCTTCCATTTTTGCGGTAATGCTGCAATTATTTGGTTGTAATTTTGGGTAGAGCAGACATTTCCATATCTTTTTGTTAGCTGCATGTGCGACATAACTCCACCAGTCCTAACTATGATATCATTTATGAAGATTATACCTTTTCAAAACATTTTTTCATTAAAGATTAAAATTAAAATTTAGAAAATGATATTTGGGAGATGTTTCCTTTTCAAATAACTGAAAGTGAGAGGTTGTAATCTGAATAAAGGGAAGAAGGCTATTCTTGAACATGGGGTGAGACAATTTTACTGATTTGCTAGAGAACCAGTTCGGATTTAAGTATAACTTTTGTATGACTGAAGCTTTTAGTGATAGGTCTAATGGTTTAATAATTTATTTCCTCCGAATTCAAATTCATTACATAATTAGGCCCATTTAATTTTGTCTTGCTTGCCGTTCCAAATAAAATTGACATTTTTTTCTCATATAATTTAAAAAACTGTTCGCTATGCGTAGGCAAGACCATAAGCAAGATTTTTCCACAAATAGACAGGGATTTACCTTTCCATTGTAGCAAGATCTTATCTATTTTTGCTAACTTTCTATTACAATTTATTGGAGTGAGATCATTTATTTCATTTGGGATATGTATTCCAAGTATATCCACATCACCATCAGACCATTTTATTGGTAAACTACATGGTCATGTGAAAATTGTATTTTTTAGTGATCCAATACGTAATATAGTACATTTATCATAGTTTGGTTGTAATCCAGATACCTTAGAAAATGTATCTAGATCCTCTATGAGGCTGTGGAGGGATTCAAGTTGTGGATTTAAAAGAAAACATGAATCATCAGTGTACAATGACACCTTTGATTTTAAGCCCTGGATTTCTAATTTCTTGATATTATTGCTGGATCTGATTTGAATAGCTAACATCTCGATGGCCATTATGAATAGATATGCCGATAGTGGACAACCTTGTTTTACTCCTCTTGACAGTTTAAAACTTTCTGAGAAATAGCCATTATTTACTATTTTACACCTAGGGTTACTATACATGTTTTGAACCCATTTTATAAGAGATTCTCCAAAATTGAAATGCTCCAGGCATTTATATATAAACTCCAGTCCTACTTTATCAAATGCCTTTTCAAAGTCTGCAATGAATAGCAGGCCTGGTTTCCCAGTTTATTCATAGTGTTCTATTGTTTCCAGTACTTGCCTTATATTATCTCCAATGTATCGTCCATGTAAAAAACCTGTCTGATTAGAATGAATAATGTCCGACAATACCTTTTTAATTCTATGCGCTAGAATTTTTGCATCACAACACTGAATTGTAAGGGGCCTCCAATTTTTTAAATGGACTAGATCTTTATATTTCCCACTTGTATCCTGTTTCAGTAATAATGAAATCAGACCTTCTTCTTGAGTGTCTGATAATCTAACATTTACAAAGGAGTGATTAAAACATGCTAATAACGGTCCTCTGAGTTTGGTATACCTCGACTGCTTTGCTCCACAACACATCTTGGATTGAATCCCGGCCATGTTGTGTTTGGAATCTCTAATCTAATGGTAGTCAAAATACAAAACAACAGAAATGATCAAAGCAGACAAACTAACGCAGCAGCCATTTGTGTGTACAGTACAACTGTGTGTGTGTATGTGTGACCTCTGACCCTGGTGTTTTGATCAGGGTGTGTGTGTGTGTGTGTGTAGAATGGGGACATTGGGCTGTGAAAATGTGGGGAAAGCGAAGTACGGAGAGACAGAGTGAAGGGGTGCATCCTAAATTGTACCGTATTCCCTACCTAGTGCACTACTTTTGTCCAGAACCCTATGGGCCTTGGTCAAAAGTGCTGCACTATATAAGGAATAGGGTGCTATTTGGGACACAATCATGGAGCCATCATGTGGCCATAGGAAATGAAGAATGAGCAGACTGAGTCCAGTCATTCTTCATGCTGCTGTTGAGTTAACAGAGGGCTCCAAAAAACATCCATGATTGACACAAATGGAACCCTACAGATGTAGGATCTTAATTTGAGCCAGTTTGCTAGAGCAGAAACATTATCCTGCAGCAACAGGAAATGTGAATTATTATGTGGATTATAATTAATGGAATTTTTTTTGTAGGGGTTGATCATTTTTTCGTTAGGGCAAATCAAGTCAGACATTTTCGAGTGGAAATTACAACTTTAGAAGTATTTTAAATCTTGAATACACAAGTTTGCATTTTTTGCTGTGCAGGAAATTTCCCAGCAATAAAAGTGATCAAATTAGATCCTACATCTGTATTCCCTATATAGTGCTGACCAGAGCCCTAGTCAAAAGTAGTGCTTGACTAGAGTACTATGGGCCCTGGGGCACTGTATGTGTGTGTATACCAGTGGAGGCTGGTGGGAGGAGGTTAATGGAACAGTATCAAACAAATAAAACATATGGAAACCATGTTTGACTCCATTCCATGAATTCCATTCCAGACATTACAATGAGCCTGTTCTCCTATAGCTCCTCCCACCTGTAGCAGGTGTGGGTGCACATGTGCTTGTGTGAGTGAGTGTATTTCCTCCATATAATTCCTTCCCAATCCCGTTTCTTTTCTATTCTGTCATTGGTCCAATAGGACTGTTTCCTGTATTATTGTCACTATGGGTTTCTCATTCAGCAATGCTCCTCTGTATAACGATTCTTAAAAAAAAAAACATTTACATTTGTTTTCATATTTTTTTTAATTCAATATTTTTTCAAATTGTATGTCATTATTTTTCCACAGTATTACAAAAAATAATAAAAAAGACACAGCTTTCATAAGAACAAGGATAAAACCTCCTTATTTCATTTTTAGAGAATGTATGAAATGCTAAGCAACAGGCAAAAAACACAAGACACATGTGTGTCCCAAATGGTACCCTATTCCCTATGTAGCGCAACTCTTTTGACAAGAGCCCTATGGGACATGATTGGCACTGGTCAGATGCAAACACGTGTAAGGGTGTGACAGAGACAGGGGAGACAAAGAGAGAAGGAGAGAAGAAGAGAGGAAGAGGAGGAGATGATGGGGGACTGATTCATCTTGGGTGGGTGTAGCAGTCATTATGCTACACCTCTTCTCAGTCTCCACCTCCTCTTCTCAGTCTCCACCTCCTCTTCTCAGTCTCCACCTCCTCTCCTCTCCTCTCCTCTCCTCTCCTCTCCTCTCCTCTCCTCTCCTCTCCTCTCCTCCAGCCCAGTGAGGAATAGCGACTAGAATAACCTTCAGCATTTTTCACTCTCGTTCAGACGAATCCCTTTTTCCTCTTTAATTCCCATTTGTATTCAATGGGGATATTGTGAATCCTACCATGCGGACTGTCATCATTCTCATATGTTGAGCTTGTGTCCTCAAAAGTGATTTCACTTTACCAGAAAGGTGAGATTTCAAGCGTTACTAGGTATTATGTATGGCCCTTATGATAAATAATTACTTTTGGGTCTATTTAAGCGGAAATCTACAGGTCAATTTGGCTAAATTATCTTCCATTTTGAAAAAACATTTCCAGTACGTATAGTTGGTATCAGTTCAGATCTAAGTGGTATCAGGATCAAAGGTATGCATCTTCACTCGTCTTTGTCCTCAGTCTGCTGTGTTTCTCACCATCTCTGTTGTCTTCATCATGGTCACTATGCAACAACACACCATCTATTACTCTTAGTATCATCACTAGGCCTATCGCTTTTCTTCCCATGTCTTATCACATTCTCTGTGAATGTTTCTCCATGTAGAGTGAGCCTAACAGAGTCGTTACAACAGAGACTCCAGTCCTTCCGGTCAGTGCACTTGTCAGCAGGCTTCCTGCATCTCCACCTGCGGAGGTGAGAGATGGATTACACCAATGATGATTAGCACTGCATCAGAAGAGATCAGCTGATGATTTGGTTTATGTAAGCTAACTGACAATACAGTACAGTACATGCATACCCGGCGACAAGTAAACTGCAATCTGGGCGCCTCTTTGATAAGCGTAAGAATTGTATTACTTCCTCCAATAACAAACCGTCTGCAACTACATGAAGGCTAAGAACGAAACAGAATAGAAGACATTAGTTACACTGAAACAAATACGAACACAGACACACAGAGAGTATGTTGTACTCACGATATCTTCGTCAGGTTTGGGCAGGCTTGGCTGAGACTGACTACACTGGCAGCACACCTCTCTGTCAAGCTGCTCACATACAGACTTATGTCCTCCAGAGAGGTTTGAGAGTGTAGCAGCGAGATCAGGGCTTCAGCATGCTCATCCCACTCCGAACTGGTAGTGACACAAACACATCATAATAAAGCAAATATTCTCATATATGTATGTTTGTGTGCAAGAGTATGCATGCATATACAGTGCATTCGGTAAGTATTCAAACCCCTTGACTTTTTCCACATTTTGTTACATTACAGCCTTATTCTAAAACTGATTTAATAAAAAATGTTCCTCATTAATTATCACACAATACCCAATAATGACAAAGCGAAAACAGTTTTTTGCAAATTTATACAAAAGATAAAACAGAAATACCTTATTTACATAAGTATTCACACCCTTTGCTATGAGACTCTAAATTGAGCTCAGGTGCATCCTGTTTCCATTGATCATCCTTGACATGTTTCTACAGCTTGATTGGAGTCCACCTGTGGTAAATTCAACTGATTGGACATGATTTGGAAAGGCACACACCTGTCTATATAAGGTCCCACAGTTGACAGTGCACGTCAGAGCAAAAACCAAGCCATGAGGTCGAAGGAATTGTCCGTAGAGCTCCAAGACAGGATTGTGTCGAGGCACAGATCTGGGGAAGGTCCCCAAGAACACAGTAGCCTCCATCATTCTTAAATGGAAGAAGTTTGGAACCACCAAGACTCTTCCTAGAGCTGGCCACCCGGCCAAACTGAGCACTTAGGGGAGAAGTGCCTTGGTCAGGGAAGTGACCAAGAACCTGATGGTCACTCTGAAAGAGTTCCAGAGTTCCTCTGTGGAGATGGGAGAACCTTCCAGAAGGACAACCATCTCTGCAGCACTCCACCAATCAGGCCTTTATGGTAGAGTGGCCAGACGGATGCCACTCCTCAGTAAAAGGCACATGACAACCCGCTTGGAGTTTGCCTTAAGGCATCTAAAGGACTCAGACCATGAGAAACAAGATTATCTGGTCTGATGAAACCAAGATTGAACTCTTTGGCCTGAATGCAAAGCATCACGTCTGGAGGAAACCTGGCACTATCCCGACGGTGAAGCATGGTGGCGTCAGCTTCATGATGTGGGGATGTTTTTCAGCGGCAGGGACTGGTAGACTAGTCAGGATCGAGGGGAAAGCTGAACGGAGCAAAGTACAGAGAGATCCTTAATGAAAACCTGCTCCATAGCGCTCAGGACCTGAGACTGGGGTGAAGGTTCACCTTCCAACAGGACAATGACCCTAAGCACACAGTCAAGACAACCCAGGAGTGGTTTCCCGAAATACAGGTGTGCCAAGCTTGTAGCATCATACCCAAGAAGACTCAAGGCTGTAATTGCTGCCAAAGGTGCTCCAACAATGTACGGAGTAAAGGGTCTGAATACTTATATCAATGTGATATTTCAGTTTTCTATTTTTAATAAATTAACACATTTCTAAAAACCTGTTTTTGCTTTGTCATTATGGGGTATTGTGTGTAGATATTTTTTTTAATCCATTTTTGAATAAGGCTGTAACGTAACAAAATGTGGAAAAAGTCAATGGGTCTGAATACTTTCCGAATGCACAGTACACTATGGCCAGGATTCAATCCAAGGTGCGTTATAGAGCAGCCCAACAGCCGATGATGCGCCTTCTATAGGTATTTTTTTTACAGCCATTCACAGAGATCTCATTCATGATAAACACTCAAGCGCAAATGACCTTAATGTAAAAAAGGTGCATTGTCAGCTGTCTAGTTAGGTGCCCCTACAACACACCTTGGATTGAAACCCGACCGTGTGTGTGAGCGTTGTGTGTACGGGGGAGGTTTTATTGAGGACAGAATGTCTTACTGTTGCTCCAGAGTGTGAACTAGCTGAAATAATTTTCTCCAGTCGAACACAGGATCGCCGCAGAGGGCAAAGTCAAAGCCTCTGAGTGCTATCTGGGACCGTAAACCTTCACTCACTGCAAACCGTCCATATAATTCTTTGTGTCGAAAGTTGAGCCTGAAATCCAAGATACATTTTCTTAAATCATGTACACATGAATGTGTACCAACGCATGATTATTCACAGTACGTTGAGCATAGTACAGCATGACAAATATCAAGGGTTTGTAAATGACATGTAATGCAATTAACAATTTAAATGTAAAGGTTCAAGATTTAATGGGGCAGCAGGTAGCTTAGTGGTTAAGAGCGTTGTGCCAGTGACCGAAAGGTCGCTGGTTCTAATCCCCGAGCCGACTAGGTGAAAAATCTGTCGATGTGCCCTTGAGCAAGGCACTTAACCTTAATTGCTCCTGTAAGTAAAATGTAAATGTTAGGTATTTGAAATTAGCTTAACTTGTCTACAGGGTGGATGATTGCTATATGGCAGCAAGTCACATAAAGGATTTTTTAATTATATGTAATGCAATTCATCAGTGAAAGGTTCAGTGTTAGGTATTTGAGATTTGCTAATTGAAGAAGTATAATCTAGACATCCTCACCTTAACTTGTCTACAGGGTGGATGATTGCACGCAGGTCATCCACGTCAGTGTCTGATAGGTCAGCCTCACAGTACACAGCCAACCTGTCACCAGGAGAAGAGAAACAGCTTTATTTACTTCACACTAGCCTTATATTATCTGGAACATTAAACTGTCGTTTATTTGTGATATAATGTTAGCCAACACTTTACTTGACACCATATTATAATATGTCATAACAGCTGACATAACCTGACATGACATTATAATAACACTGTCATGACACATATATTTAGATGTCTTGTGACATATATTGCAATATTTTATGGCTGGTTATGACACCTACATAAGAGTGTCAAAGCCCACAAATCCTACCACACAAGGCAAACCATTCCATTCTACTTGTAAATATTATGTTATATAACATTTCCTAAAATGTGCCATTTTATTACCATTGTAATTGTACACCCAATGACGTCAAACATGATGACTGGGATGAATGCAGGAGCAGGACAAAACACCCTCTTTTGGACTTATGACTGACATATGGTCATATACGTGATGGGCCTATCTGGCTTAATATTATAACCCTTACAAAAACAAATTATTTGTGATTGATTCCAAAATATGGAAATGTATAGAATCTAAGTTTGTTTGTTCGCAACATTATTAAATCATAGTTCTCCATGGTTTTCCTTTAATATAGCTGTACTTAGCGCTACCACTAGGGGGATACATTCGAACTGTAAGCTGCAGGCACACGCCTCATACATTGGAAGAAGAGAAGCAGGAAGAGAAGCCTTGTGGAAAACTGTCAATTTACTTATTCATCCTGTTTTCAGGTTTGCAACAATTATAAGCATGGTTTCCTTTTTTAAATCTAGAGGTAATGTATCTAAACTGTGATATATTTATATTTTCCCCTTCATATGAGTGTAACCAAGCTAGGCTAATTAACTTTGCATGTAAGCCAAGGAGACAAGATGGCGTCTCGGAGGAAATTTATTTTCGTTATAATCATTTTTGCTTTTAAATGTTTTTTGTTATTTATTTATTTTACAAATGGTGGCTCATATTAAGTGTATTGACATGAGTACATATGAACCACGCGAATGATATGATATCTACTTTTTATGAAATGTGTATCTAACGGTCGCATGCTAACCGTTAACGTTAGCTAGCTAGTTCAGCGCTGAACCAGTATCTGTGCGTTAGAGACCTCTCTAACGCCCAAAAAGCTCAGATTCAAACTCCCATTCACCAGATCTGCAAGCTTTATAAATGTCAAAACACATTAGTTGATCACCAGATGTGGAGTTTCGCTGATCATCTAACGTATTTAGATGTTATAATGCTTGCAGAGCTGGGTTTTCATTTATTTAATACACAGGCCTGTTCTATAATTCGTTTGTACAATAACCACTGTATACAGTATATAGTGAATCAGATGTACTGTTACCTCAATAATGCATAGTTGTTTTGCACACCACCATCTTTGCGCCTCGATCAGACAGACAGTGTGTTTGCATCAATGCTGCGTAATAAATTCTGCGGTCAAACTTTTTTCAGCATGTAATCCAACATTTTTACTGGATATGTGTGCAACAACAGTTCAACATTCACCTTTTTCTACTATTTCGGTCACGTCTACACATACAATTTGATACATACATACATACATACATACATACATACACAGAACGCACTGCAACTGCCTCTGCAATGCAATGTTGCAAGGCAAACGCAGCGTTCCATTGGAAATGAATGTACTTCTGGTATACCAAAACGCAATGACACTGTTGGTCTGATCGAGGCGCTAGTGATATGGTTACGTAGCTAACGTTAGCTAACATATAGTTAGTGTTTGTTTGGCTAACTATTAGCTAGCTAGCTACAGGCATAGTTGAGAGCTAGCTTTAGCTACAGTATGTTATGAAAACATTGAGGAAACGTGATTGTAATGTATTTAGAATGTGTGAAAGTGTTTGCTACTGCCATAATATACCAAACATTAGGAACACCTGTATTGACACTTTGCCTGTTTGATGATTCGTCTGAGGGCATAGCGGGATTTCTTATAAGCGTCCGGATTAGTGTCCCGCTCCTTGAAAGCGGCAACTCTAGCCTTTAGCTCGGTGCGGATGTTGCCTGTAATCCATGGCTTCTGGTTGGGAAATGTACGTATGGTCACTGTGGGGACAACGTCGTTGATGCACTTATTGATGAAGCCGAGGTGGTATACTCTTCAATGCCACTGGATGAATCCCGGAACATATTTCAGTCTGTGCTAGCAAAACAGTCCTGTAGCGTAGCATCCGCGTCATCTGACCACTTCCGTATTGAGCGAGTCACTGGTACTTCCTGCTTTAGTTTTTGCTTGTAAGCCGGAATCAGGAGGATATAATTACGTTCAGATTTGCCAAATGGAGGGCGAGGGAGAGCTTTGTATGAGTCTCTGTGTGTGGAGGAAAGGTGGTCTAGAGTTTTTTTTCCCTCTGGTTGCACATGTGGCATGCTGGTAGAAATTAGGTAAAAGGGATTTAAGTTTGCCTGCATTAAAGTCCCCGGCCACTAGAAGCGCCGCTTCTGGATGAGCATTTTCTTGTTTGCTTATGGCCTTATACAGCTTGTTGAATGCGGTCTTCATACCTGTGTCGGTTTGTGGTGGTAAATAGACGTGTACGAAAAATATAGATGAAAGCTCTCTTGGTAGATAGTGTGGTCTACAGATTATCATGAGGTACTCTACCTCAGGCGAGCAATACCTCAAGACTACCTTAATATTATACATTGCGCACCAGTTATTGACAAACCGACACACACCCCCACCCCTCGTCTTACCGGATGTAGCTGTTCTGAACTAGCATGTGGTTGAAGGTGTTTGCTGGCCTCAAAGACATTTTGAAAACAAGTTATGCTAATCCATTTGCAATCCCTTTAGCTTTGCTTGCTAGCTTGCTGTCTATCTGCAGAGGTTAGCTGGCTAGTTAGCTATAGTAATTAGCTACTGCCATCAAGTTGTTGTTGTGTGATCATATTTAGCCTATTCCACCGTTTGCAGAATGCATACTGGCATTTGAATACAGCACGGGTAAAGGGAATCCGGACACTATGTGGACGTGGTGGACATATTTAAATGTAGGTGTAGACGCATGACGTGTTTGGAATTCCATGATCAGAATACAAAAACTTAAACTGTCAAGTCTAGACACAGCCAAAGAGGGGGTATTGTCTGCTCTTGTATCAGCAACAGAGCATTAGGGTACATACATGTCTGACATCAATGTGTGCTCAATTACAATTATAATTAAATATGGTCAATTTCAGAAATTGTTATATAACATAAACATACTACGGTGTAATATAATGGTTTGCCTTGTGTGGTAGGTTTTGACACTCTTATGTAGGTGTCATAACCAGCCATAAAATAACACAATATACTGTATGTCAAAACAGGTCTAAATATATGTGTCACGACAGTGGTATGACCATATTATGACCGTGTCATAACGTGTTATGATGCTAGGTGTCAAATAAAGTCTTACCTAATATTACATCCTATAGTGATGTCATTGATGAACTAGAGTGCAACAAGTAAAGAGTATTGCTAAACTACAGCTGTGTTTATATAGCCATCTAGGATCGAAGCTAGGTCTCCTGGGCATCACAAGACTGTGTTAGCCCGCTGAGCTTAAGCCTACAGTAGGCATGGGTACTCGTCTTGAGTGTGCTTCACCAAACCACCTCCATAACATGTACAATAAATTTAAGATATCCACCGTAAAATGTGTGATATGTAGTATTAGTGATGATAAATTGTACTTACACTTTTTCACTCAAACTGTAGCCAGATGCCCTGATACAGTCACAGATCATTTTCATTTCCGACACTTTTAACCAAAGAGAAGTTTGGAGAGTCCTTCACAGGCAAGAGATTTTTGAATTATTACATGAATACTTTCATCAACAAAACATCTACGCTCAAATTGTTTTATTTTTACAACTGTACAGCATGCAATATCAATCCAGTTTACTTTTCTACCTCTTTTTCTACTGATAACCCTCTAAGACAATGTAGAAGATGCTCACCAATTGACTCCATTTTTCTGTAGATTGCCATCCAATGTAACATTCTCACAACCATGAAGCCTGAAACAGTAATATATAATATTGTTAAAAGTCCACTTAATTAACATTATTAATGCCATTTTTTAAATTTTGTCCAATCACAGGTTGAATTCAAATAAAATCGTATTTGTCACATAAACGTGTTTACCAGACGTTATAGCGGGTGTAGCGAAATGCTTGTGCTTCTAGCTCCGACAGTGCAGTAATATTCTAAAATTCAACCCCCAAAATGTCAAACGTCTGCAAACCAGTGCCAGTGTGACTCAGCACAGACTGAAATGGTCCAGTGTGACAATGAATAAGTTCCCTTTTTTGTCAATTGGGTGTACTAATTCTAAGATGAATAACTAGTCCTAAGTAACTACTGCTAACTTGGGTTTCTGACTCTCCAAGTCTAGTCTAAATATATACAAGATGTGATACACTGTTGAAATTAAGTGCTTTGTAAGTAACACCAACGCAAAGGAGACGAAACCTTAACTTTGCTGGAGTATTGAAACACATCATCCTGACATGTTTTGAAACATGACATGGTGTGTTGTAACACCACTTAATCAAGTGTTGTGCAACACCTTGCCAGGGTGTGGGAGCCCTACCGTTAAAGTGGTAATCAGCGGTTAATAACAAATAACAAAGCGGAGTCCCCACCCTTGGTTCGGTAAAAAGCTGAGGGATGGAGCTGGAACCACTCACATTCATTAGACAGAGCTGTGGATGCAAGGACTGACTGTCCATGATATGAAAATTATAGTTTTTAACCATGTTTTGAGGCTATCTAGTGTTTGCTTACATTTTCTTTGTTTACAAACATTGTAGTAAAACAAGTGTATATTTTGTGTTACAACAGTTGAATTAAGCACATGATGCATTGATAAGTTCTATTCCTCAATAATCAATGGGTACATATCATGAATTTATAAGTCCAAAAATGGATGTAGCAACTGCTGACTGCCTCTTTAAAGTTTGAAAACACAATTTTGTGCAGAATTAGATACCTTCTCTTTTGATGTTGTGAACAGGAAAGTGAAGATTCCAACACTGTAGCGGGATTTTACAATTCCAATATAGTGCCAGTATAACTTGTTGTACTGAACCTTTTTTGTATCACTTAAGCTATATAAAATGCCTTTGTTAATGTGTTAATCAATTATGTATTTATGTTCACTTCTACATTACCTACATGTTAATTAATTAACCCTTTTTGTAACAGACATTGCAGTACCAGTCAAAAGTTTGGACACACCTACTCAAACAAGTTTTTTTTAATTTTATTTTATTTTAAACTATTTTCTACATTGTAGAATAATAGTGAAGACATCAAAACAATGAAATAACACATATGGAATCATGTCGTAACCAAATAAGTGTTTAACAAATCAAAATATATTTTATATTTGAGATTCTTCAAATAGCCACCCTTTGCCTTGATGACAGCTTTGCACACTCTTGGCATTCTCTCAACCAGCTTCATGAGGTAGTCACCTGGAATGCATTTCAATTAACAGGTGTGCCTTGTTAAAAGTTAATTTGTGGAATTTCTTTCCTCCTTAAAGCGTTTGAGCCAATCAGTTGTTTTGTGACAAGGTAGGGGGGGTATACAGAAGATAGCCCTATTTGGTAAAAGACTAAGTCCTTATTATGGCAAGAAAAGCTCAAATAAGCAAAGAGAAATGACAGTCCATCATTACTTTAAGACATGAAGGTCAGTCAATACGGAACATTTCATGAACTTTGAAAGTTTCTTCAAGTGCAGTCGCAAAAACCATCAAGCGCTGTGATGAAACTGCCACGCATTAGGACCGCCACAGGAATGGAAGACCCAGAGTTACCTCTGCTGCAGAGGATAAGTTCATTATAGTTACCAGCCTCAGAAATTGCAGCCAAAATAAATGCTTCACAGAGTTCAAGTAACAGACACATCTCAACATCAACTGTTCAGAGGGGACTGTGTGAATCAGGCCTTCATGGTCGAATTGCTGCAAAGAAACCACTACTAAAGGACACCAATAATAAGAAGAGACCTGCTTGGGCCAAGAAACACGAGCAATGGACATTAGAACGGTGGAAATTTGTCCTTTGGTCTGGAGTCCAAATTGGAGATTTTTGGCTCCAACCGCCGTGTCTTTGTGAGATGCGGTGTGGGTGAACGGATGATCTCCACGTGTATTTCCAACCGTAAAGCATGGAGGAGGAGGTGTTATGGTGTGGGGGTGCTTTGCTGGTGACAATGTCTGTGATTTATTTAGAATTCAAGGCACACTTAACCAGCATGGCTACCAGCATTCTGCAGCGATACGCCATCCCATCTGGTTTGCACTTAGTGGGACTATCATTTGTTTTTCAACAGGACAATGACCCAACAAACCTCCAGGCTGTGTAAGGGCTATTTTACCAAGAAGGAGAGTGATGGAGTGCTGCATGCAGATGACCTGGCCTCCACAATCCCCTGACCTCAATCCAATTGAGATAGTTTGGGATGAGACGGACTGCAGAGTGAAGGAAAAGCAGCCAACCAGTGCTCAGCATATGTGGGAACTCCTTCAAGACTGTTGGAAAACAATTCCAGGTGAAGCTGGTTAAGAGAATGCCAAGAGTGTGCAAAGCTGTCATCAAGGCAAAGTGTGGCTATTTGAAAAATCTCAAATCTCAAATATATATTTGGATTTGTTTAACACTTTTTTTTATTTACTACATGATTCCATATGTGTTATTTCATAGTTTTGATGTCTTCATATTATTTTACAATGTAAAAAATAGTAAAAATAAAGGAAAACCCTTGAATGAGTAGGTGTGTCCAAACTTTTGATTGGTACCATATGTGTTCCATCTTAGTTTCCTAATTTATTATTCAATGAAATATTGTGTTATATATTAGAGGTTGATTGGGAGCTAAATGAAAAGTTACTTACACTATGCTTTCCAAGACTCCATGTGCCTTACTGATGAGGAACATTAATTTGTCTGCTGTACTACTGGTGATGGACTTCACTCCAATTTCAATGTTTCTGGGTTTGTGTTTAGTGAGAGCAACAAGCAAGTCCTGCACTTTCTCATCAGAGAAGTTGTTCTCAGTCAGACTGAAAAATACAGACAAATTGGAGTTAGGTACAGAAATATATATATATATGGTAGGCTAAAGTAATTCCCAGTTATATCATGTAAATGTATTCGGAAAGTATTCAGACCCCCCCCGACTTTTTCCACATTTTGTTACGTTACAGCCTTATTCTAAAATTGATTAAATTATTTTTTGCTCCTCATCACTCTACACACAATACCCCATAATGTCGAAGCGAAAACTGGTTTTTAGAAATGTTTGCAAATGTATTAAAAATAAAAAAACGGAAATACCTTATTTTCCCCAAGTATTCAGACCCTTTGCTATGAGACTCGAAATTGAGCTCAGGTGTATCCTGTTTCCATTGGAGTAGTCCACCTGTGGTAAATTCAATTGATTGGACATGATTTGGAAAGGCATACACCTGTCTATATAAAGGTCCAACAGTTGACAGTGCATGTCAGAGCAAAAACCAAGCCATGAGGTCGAAGGAATTGTCTGTAGAGCTCTGAGACATAATTGTGTTGAGGCACAGTTTTGGGGAAGAGTACCATAACATGTCTGCAGCATTGAAGGTCCCCAAGAACAGAGTGGCCTCCATCATTCTTAAATGGATGAAGTTTGGAACCACTAAGACTCTTCCTATAGCTGGCCTCCTGGACAAACTGAGCAATCGGGGGAGAAGGGAGGTGACCAAGAACCCGATGGTCACTGACAGAGCTCCAGAGGTTCTCTGTGGAGATGGGATAACTTTTCAGAAGGACAACGATCTCTGCAGCACTCCACCAATCAGGCCTTTATGGTAGAGTGGCCAGACGGAAGCCACTCCTCAGTAAAAGGCACATGACGGCCTGCTTGGAGTTTGCCAAAAGGAACCTAAAGGACTCTCAGATGATGAGAAACCAGATTATCTGGTCTGATGAAACCAAGATTGAACTCTTTGGCCTGAATGCCAAGCTTCACGTCTGGAGGAACCCTGGCACCATCCCTACGGTGAAGCATGGTGGTGGCAGCATCATGCTGTGGGAATGTTTTTCAGCGGCAAGGATTGGGAGACTAGTCAGGATAGAGGGAAATATGAACAGCGTAAACTACAGAGAGATCCTTAATGAAAACCTGCTCCAGAGCGCTCAAGACATCAGACTGGGGTGAAGGTTCACCTTCCAACAGGACAATGACCCTAAGCACACAGCCAAGACAACGCAGGAGTGGCTTCGGGACAAGTCTCTGAATGTCTTTGAGTGGCCCAGCCAGAGCCTGGACTTGAACCCGACCAAACATCTCTAGAGTGACCTGAAAATAGCTGTGAAGCGACGCTCCCCATCCAACCAGACAGAGCTTAAGAGGATCTGCAGAGAAGAATGGGAGAAACTCCCCAAATACAGGTGTGCCAAGCTTGTAGCGTCATACCCAAGAAGACTCGAGGCTGTAATCGCTGCCAAAGGTGCTTCAACAAAGTACTGAGTAAAGGGTCTGAATACTTTGAAAGTCCTCTATCTATCTCTATGGTGCTAGCCCATTTCTTTCCCATGGCTGCTATGCATATGTTATACGTTTATTTGCAAAAATCTCTAAAAAAGTGTTTTTGCTTTGTCATTATGGGGTATTGTGTGTAGATTGATGAGGGGAAAAAACTATTTATAAAATACATTTTAGAATAAGGCTATAACGTAACAAAATGTGGAAAAAGTAAAGGGGTCTGAATACTTTCCGAATCTACTGTAGCTGAGGTAGATATATTTAACAGCAGGAATTTGATGGATGACAAATAATGTATGATATTACAGTAAAGATCATGTGGTTCTTACTCAAGCTCCAAACTCTTTCCCTCTCCCAGCGCTGTCAGCAGATCATCTAAATCATCATCGGCTAGGCCATCTACCTGCAACCTACAAAAACAAATATAAAAAACTATTAAGTGACAAAAATTACAAAAATAATTAATTCAAGAGTATTAATTAAAACAAATATCCATGTCCAAACAACCTTTTATGAGAGAAACATTACATTGAGCATCAATCAGTTTCCATTATTAATTCAAATAACATTTGGGAAAATATACACTTCCGTTCAAAAGTTTGGGATCACATGTCCTTGTTTTCGAAAGAAAATGATTTTTTTTGTCCATTAATATAGCATCAAATTGATCAGAAATACAGTGTAGACATTCGTTAATGTTGTAAATGGCTATTGAAGCTGGAAATCTTTTGTTTCTGGCCATTTTGAGCCTGTAATCGAACCCACGATTGCTGATGCTCCAGATACTCAACTAGTCTCAAGACGGCCAGTTTTATTGATCTTTAATCAGCAAAACAGTTTTCAGCTGTGCTAACATATTGCAAAAGGGTTTTCTAATGATCAATTAGCCTTTTAAAATGATAAACTTGGATTAGCAAACACAACATGTCATTGGAACACAGGACTGATGGTTGCTGATAATGGGCCTCTGTATGCCTATGTAGATATTCATTTTTTTTTTTCTAAATCAGCCGTTTCCAGCTTCAATAGCCATTTACAACATTAACAATGTCTACACTGTATTTCCGATCAATTTGATGTTATTTTAACGGACAAAAAATTGCTTTTCTTTCGAAAACAAGGACATTTCTAAGTGATCCCAAACTTTTGAATAGTGGTGAATATATTATGTTATGTATAAAAATCCGCCTTGTTCTAGGGTGAGAAAGGGAAATGCAAAATATACTCACTCGAGATATTTACATTTTTCCAATACTGGCAGAAGGATTTTCAACTTCTCTGCAGTTAAGTTGCACCAGTTGAGAATTAGTCTTTGGATGCACTTGCAGTGCTGAAAACAGTAGTTCAGCACCCAACAGTCTGTGTTTGTCAGGGGAATGTGGGTCAGATTAAATTCTGTGTATGTATTCATGGCTTTCCCAACAAAATCATCTACATGTAGCTCATATAGACAATGAAACGCAAAAAGCCACATTGATGAAATGTGATAATCAATAGCGTTTCGATCCTCCTTTTCTTCTTCAATGACTTCCAGAATAAAATGTTTGAGCTGGGTCCTGATTCCTTGAGAGCACGATATGTATTTTTTATCCTCGAGTCGTTTTCCCACTTCTTTGTTTGCGATGCCAAAGAGAAATTGAACTATGGGTAGCAGGTGACTGTTTTCTTTTCCACGTCGAACCTTACAAAGTAGCTCTCTAACTTTCCCCTGAGCTTCCTCATCACCCAGTAACATGTACGAGAGGGCTGTGAAAAACTCCTGGAAGCTGAGGTGCATGAAGCTGTACATAGTGTTCTGACTCACTCTCTTCTTTTGGAGAAACTTGCACAAGAAGGGGACTTTGGAAGGATCTGACACTGTCTGTGAGACACTATCGTGGTCAAATAAGACTTGCTGCTCTTCCATTCCCTTTTCTGCCAGCTTGCCAAGTCCTTGGAGGATAGTAAGAGCTGACTGACCCATATCCTGACTGTGATGCTTCAACAGAGTGGCAACAAATTCAACAAAGATGGAGGTGGTGGTCTCCAGCGATTGGATCATCTCTGTGCCTTCTTCAAACTGCTCCCTATAAACTGTGCAAATGATCCAGCAGATGACTGGAATGAAACATGCGGTGAAAAGTGTTTCATTTTTTCTCACAGTGTCATAGGCTTGCTGTGAGTGTTGCTCATTCTTGAAGAATCTCTGGAAGTATTCCTCCACCCCTTCTTTAGAAAAGCCCACTATCTCAGCATATCTCACTGGATTTTTGACCACTCCATTCAGTTTGTCCAGCGCTGTGGACCTGGTGGTGACAAGCAGGAAGGACTCGGGTAAGATCTGCTTTCGTATCAGGCCACTCAGTGTCTCTTCGGGGGAGCACTGTGTCCACGGGTCCCTGGGAAGGGAGTCTTTCGGTACATCAAGCGGGAATTTGAGCTCATCAAAGCCGTCTACCAGGAAGAGAACCCTCTCAGGAGACTGGCGAAGGACCTGCTTGATCATTGATGATAAACTCTGATCATAGTTCAGCAGATCCATCACACTTTTATTTCCAGTGGCCTGGTTTAGCTCTTTGCACCTCAGGTGAAAAACAAAGTCAAATCGGTCTTGATAAAGTCTCTCACGCGCCCAGTCAGACATGATCTTCTGTGTGGTAAAGGACTTACCTGTCCCAGAGTGGCCCTGCAGTATAACAGTTCTCTGAATGTCTCCATGCTCGTCTGGGTCAAACAGCCTCTCCACTTTGGTGCTCTTGTAGGCCTTGCTGTCCCTCTGGCCCATGACTTGATAAAAGTTCTGTCCTCTGGAGCGGATCTCCTCCTCTCTCTCTCTCTGCTGACGGTGTTTCTGGATGATCAGGGGCTCAGTGTAGCGGTCATCCAACTTCACGTGTTCTCCAGGGAGAGAGTTGTACTCCTGCACTGTGGCATATTCACCTTCGATGACGTTCTTGTATTTCTTGGTTATTGTGCTTCTGTCCTCTACACATTGATACAATAAAAGTCAATACATGATTTTACAAAAGTGTTTCTGTTGAAAACATTATTTAAATCATATAACATAACAAAATGTATTAATAAAAAAAGGTGAACAAAAACATGGCCTACCTTGTCCACCTCTTTGTTTGACGTGGCGTTCTAGATAGATGATTGACAAATACATCATATCACATCACAAAAGCCTTTTCACAAGATATCGCTAATCTATACATCTTCATAATGTATTGAACATTTTATCACGCAACAGTTAGGTCGGGCACAAGATTACATGTCAGTGTGTCAGAAAGAAACGTCAGTACGTCAGGCATTCTTGACAGTAGGGAAAAATCCCTGTAATGCAAAGAAACATTATTTTATAGTTGAAAGAAAAAAAATCTGTAATTGATTAATACAATTACATATAGGGGAATTTTGTAAGAGCCATGATTTGTTTTTGTCATTTTCCAAATATTTTTAATATTGTACATTTCCATGTCTGCTTTCTGCCAGGAAATGCCCCTGTCCTGAGAAACTGATCAAAGGTTAAACATTCTGAAACTTTCAAAAATGTATATTCACTGTAAAAGGATATTAAGAAGTTTCTTTAAGAATTTCTTTCTTAAAAAACACTGACTCCTAAAAGATCAACTGTTTTTTAATTAAAATATTTTAATGAGGAGGTTGCTCCTTTATGTGGTGTGTAGAGAATCTGACTAACTATGTAAGTGGACTTTGTTAGGGTTAATCTGTGTATTCATTGTTACTATGTAATAACAGCCTTGAATAGCATATTTAACAGTACCTCTTTATGTAACTGTGCTTATATATGCTTACTCAGGTGTTTACATGTTGTAAGATCGTGTAGCATACCCTGGTTATCTGGCCCTTTTGGAATAGTTTAAGTGTGGCTACATGTGGCACACTCTCTGCCCCAAGATGGCTACAAGCCAGTAGTTTTTTATTACACAACCAATATGGTCGACCATTGACGTCATTGTTTACATCCTCGCATGCTACCGCTAACCATTAGCCCCCCCACTAGCCGCTAACTGTACTGTGCATGAGGTTATACAGCTCCCTATGCCGGCCTATAGCCTGAGGGCTACTAGCCTGTAGCCTAGCCTAGCGTGCTAGCCTTCAGCTATTGCCTGTTTATACTGTATGCCAACCCACACCCCGTGGCCCGCTAGCCTAGCATGCTAGCCGCTAAGTGTATCATGTTTATGCCTCATATGCTATCCTAGCCCCTTTATACAATATGCTATAAATCATTACTGCTATGTTGCGTGTTAGCCTACTAGCCTTTCTGTTCTGTATGCCTATTACCAGCTAATGCTGTTAGCACACTAGCTTCCTAGTGTGTGCTAGCCATAGAGAATGATAGAGGCCTCTAGTGGCCAAAAGGCCGTGTTAGCATGGGCAGCGCCATTGAGGGTTTCCAACATTTTAATGTAGTCAACTGGGTGGGACTTACAACTTCATTGGTTGATCCCGCCTGGTGAACCTGTTGGAGTCATGCCCAACCGGGTCATCAGGAGGAGTCAGCCAATCGTGAGAAAAAATATATACTACTTTAAAATGGAGAATGGCGCTGCCCATGCTGTCACAGATGCTATAATGTCCCAGATACAAAGATGAGTCCTCTATCTATCTCTATGGTGCTAGCCCATTTCTTTCCCATGGCTGCTATGCATATGTTACATAATTGCCATTCTCTTTGTACAGCCTAACATTGCTAGTACTCTGGTGTAATTCCCTGTTTCTTATGTTTTACAGAAACCATTATCACTTCCACTAGTTCCTTCCTCTTGTTTGCTGTGTGTGTGTGTGTGTGTGTGTGTGTGTGTGTGTGTGTGTGTGTGTGTGTGTGTGTGTGTGTGTGTGTGTGTGTGTGTGTGTGTGTGTTAGTTGTATTGTAATAAAGTGTGGATTGTATCCCTGTTTCCTACTGGTCATTTCAGTCCTCTAACTGGTAACCTGGGACAGTTGTACCTATATCTAAACCGACACCTCTTTCGGAGTACACAACCAGTCGGTGTCACTCTTTTTAATTGTGTGATAGCTAATAGTTGATTAGTTGGTCTGTAAAATATAGATATTTCAAATTTGGTTAATATTAAGACATTTTTTTTTTCATTGGCTTTCAAGAATGCCTGACCTAATCACAGCCCATATATCTAACTTCCCAAACATCTTCACTCACCCAATATCTTTTCAAATACGCAATAGTCAGTTTGGGCAGGGCTCTGTTTCACAACTTGACTCTCAGGATTACATGTATGTGTACATCTTCACTCACCCAAGTCCTGGACCAGATGAGGATCATTCTCCCTCAGCATGGAGAGAAAGGCAGATTTCACTTTGTTTCCTCCAGAGTGGAGGGCTTTAAAGAGCTGCCTCATTTTGTCCTCATCAGTTCTGGCAGCGCTGATGTTAGAGTACAGCTCGTTATGGATCATGCCTTCAGAGAGCAGCTCATCAGCTATAGGCATCACCATGGTGACCCTCTGAATGAGCTGGTGCCTGTGTTCATCCACAAACTCAGCACCTATGGAGGGCACAGGTTAAACTTGATTATTATCAAGAATATATAGATTATTCATCCTTTAACTGGCACACCAACAAAAAAAAATGATCTGCATTTTTTTTTTTTTCTGCAAATGTGTATTTAGTCTCAGTAGGCCATAAATTAATGTTGGTTTGCATTACTTAAACTTTGATATATAATGAATCGCAAGCATCTCAACCACGATGCAGGGCACATTGGGGAGAGACTGTCATCCTGTAAACCAACTACCTGCCACTCAATAAATATACATTCTATATAAACTTAATTATGATATTAATCATGTTTAATATCAAGTTTGATATTATTCAGATTAATGGAAAATGCCATCTTGGTTGACCATCTTGCTATCTTTGTTAAATGAGTAGGCTACATGGCTGTTCTGTGAATTGTGAGAACAATTTGGGGAAGACTCTGCACCATCAGAATTCTGCTCAGTTCAAGAGCTGACCACAAGATGGAACCAAATATTTCTATATCTAAGTCAAGATGGGACAGATGGGCCTTTTAACAATGGGAACCACTGTTACAGAGTGGGCAGAACAAGCAAGGAGGTGGGCAGAGCCAAGCACAAGCTAGCGAGATCTTATTGGTGCATTTCCGTAAGGGAACGGCTACTCTCTCAAGTACCCGTGTGCAAGATCTTCTAAACAACGTAATAAAAAATTAAAACAAGTTTGACAATGAGTCAAGTCTACAAAATGTGCACTCTGTTCGTGACACATTCTAGTTTCTAGATCGGACGTTGACGTCTATAAGAAAACAAGCAATGTCGTCATGCTCCTTCTCCTCTCTCTGGCGGCCGTTGGATTTACTCTCATCCTCATTACTGCTAGATGCTTCAGTTCATTTTACCCCATGTGACACATCTTGGTTTCCCCTTTTATCTGTTGAAGTCGGAAGTTTACATACACTTAGGTTGGAGTCATTAAAACTCTTTTTTTCAACCACTCCACAAATTTCTTGTTAACAAACTATAGTTTTGGCAAGTCGGTTAGGACATCTACTTTGTGCATGACAAGTAATTTTTCCAACAATTGTTTACAGACAGATTATTTTATTTATAATTCACTGTATCACAATTCCAATGGTTCAGAAGCTTACATACACTAAGTTGACTGTGCCTTTAAACAGCTTGGAAAATTCCAGAAAATTATGTCATGGCTTTAGAAGCTTCTGATAGGCTAATTGACATCATTTGAGTCAATTGGAGGTGTACCAGTGGATATATTTCAAGGCCTACCTTCAAACTTAGTGCCTCTTTGCTTGACATCATGGGAAAATCAAAAGAAATCAGCCAAGACCTCCGAAAAAAAATTGTTGACCTCGACAAGTCTGGTTAATCTTTGGGAGCAATTTCCAAACGCCTGAAGGTACCACATTCATCTGTACAAACAATAGTACGCAAGTATAAACACCATGGGACCACGCAGCCGTCATACCGCTCAGGAAGGAGACGCGTTCTGTCTCCTGGAGATGAATGTACTTTGGTGCAAAAAGTGCAAATCAATCCCAGAACAGCAGCAAAGGACCTTGTGAAGATGCTGGAGGAAACGGGTACAAAAGTATCTATATCCACAGTAAAACGAGTCCTATATCGATCGACATAACCTGAAAGTCCGCTCAGCAAGGAAGAAGCCACTGCTCCAAAACCGCCGTAAAAAAGCCAGACTACGGTTTGCAACTGCACATGGGGACAAAGATCGTACTTTTTGGAGAAATGTCCTCTGGTCTGATGAAACAAAAATATAACTGTTTGGCCATAATGACCATCATTATGTTTGGAGGAAAAAGGGGGTTGCTTGCAAGCCGAAGAACACCATCCCAACCGTGAAGCACGGGGGTGGCAGCATCATGCTGTTACACCAGCTCTGTCAGGAGGAATGGGCCAAAATTCACCCAACTTATTGTGGGAAGCTTGTGGAAGGCTCCCCGAAACGTTTGACCCAAGTTAAACAATTTAAAGGCAATGCTACCAAATAATAATTGAGTGCATGTAAACTTCTGAGCCACTGGGAATGTGATGAAATCAATAAAAGCTGAAATAATTATCTATACTATTATTCTGACATTTCACATTCTTAAAATAAAGTGGTGAGCCTAACTGACCTAAGACAGGGGATTTTTACTAGGATTAAATGTCAGGAATTGTGAATAACTGAGTTTAAATGTATTTGACTAAGTGGTCTTCTGTAGCTCAGCTGGTAGAGCACGGCGCTTGTAACGCCAGTGTAGTGGGTTCGATCCCCGGGACCACCCATACACAAAAAAAATGTATGCACGCATGACTGTAAGTCGCTTTGGATAAAAGCGTCTGCTAAATGGCATATTATATTATTATTATTATTATTATGTGTATGTAAACTTCCGACTTCAACTGTAGGTACTGTAACTACTGCTTGTATTTTAAATGTCACAGATAGGAGACTTCTTGAAAAACATAAACCACACGGATTTAAATGTCATTACATAGTATAAACATACAGTAAACAGCTGAGCGATTTGTGCTTTTTGAGGTCGGTTCGGATTCAGTTCGTAAAATACATAAAATAATACCGTTTTTTGGATTTTGGTTTCAAATCTTTTATACATGAAATGCAATATGAAATACGACCTTGAAATTATTTTTGTTGAAATTTCAAAGCCAAATATTGAGAAAACATTGAAACCATTCCATTGTCTCTAACAACACATTTTCATTTTAGTCATTTAGCAGACGCTCTTATCTAGAGTGACTTACAGTTAGTGAGTGCATCAATTTTTCATACTGGCCCCCCGTGGGAATCGAACCCACAACCCTGGCATTGCAAGTGCCATGCTCTACCAACTGAGCTACAGTAAGCCTACACAGAATAAAGCAATTAATAAAAGTCCCATGATGGTAGTGACTGTCCATTACTGCTTATCACTTATTAACCATCATTTATTCAAATTATTTCAGTTGTCTATATTACTTTTTTTATTTGATTACAATACTTTGGTATACTTTTTAGCCAGTAGTTCTGAAATATTTGTTACATTTTAGTCATTTAGCAGACACTCTTATCCAGAGCGACTTACAGTTAGTGAGTGCATACATTTTTTCATACTGGCTCCCCGTGGAAAGTAGCCTCACAAGCCAAAAGTGGTCCCCTAAAATTCTGTACAAAGTCACATATGTGCACCACATCGTTGCTTTCGCTTTTGCTCTGCTGTGTGTGCATCTTGCTAGATGTCACTCAAATGGCGAGGGGCTGATTGGAATTCGAATTGCTAGGGGGCTGCAGTTTGCCAGAATAAGAGTCGCTTTCAACCTAGGGATTTCGTGGCTAATTGAGGTAAGACAGTAATTCTACACCTTGACACATGCAGCCCAAAGATGTCTGCAAATTTCTGCTTGTTTAAAAAAATTTACCACAATTTCGTGATATCGCTGCAACTCCTGTACGGAGTCAATTAGTTTTTTAAATAATACATATTTAAAAAAAATCTGGTTAGACCGCAATAGGTTTGACTGTAACTACATTACTGTAGTACATTAGTATAGTTCAGTATATATGACCATATCCAGGTCTAACTTACTGTGTTCATACGACTCCATTTTGTTCATCAGGAAAGGTCACACTTCAGCATTAAGTCGTCTGACTCTTCACTGGTTGTCTACTAGGGAAACAATCAGTCAGGCTACACAATTATGTGCACATATGCAATAGCTGATGTTAATGCATACTTTATATGGAATATTCTCTATACTACAGATATTGAGACCACTTCCCTTTCTATAGTTTGAAATGTCTGTAGTATAATCATTTTTTCTTGGACTCTGCGGCCAGACAAATACTTTTTATTTTGGTTTCTACGGAAGGCACACCAAAACAGATTTTACTTTCTCTTTGTGTTGATAAAAAAACTGCAACTTTTCGTTTGCTGTGTTCAAGTGGATTTATACTCACCGCTCACATCCATAGCTGAAGTTAATGGATAACATCATGTCTTTCAGATCACATTAATCTAAAGGGTGTAACTGCAACCTGTTAAAGGTGTGGTATTCGCTGACTGGCGGTACGTTTGTCTCCCGTGGTTATTTATAACTAAAACATCTTCTAACTGCTGACTGACGACGAAGGAGTTCTTCTTCTTCTTCGATGAGGTTTAACGGCAGTTGGCATCCAATAAATGTTGCATTACCGCCACCTACTAGACTGGAGTAAAACCCCTTTATACTGTGCTTGAAAAAAAAAAAACACATCAAAAAATACCCTACCATCTAACACTACACTCACAAAAAAAAATAAACACCACCCTACTCCACTATTTAAATCTATTTAGTCCTACCTCAGGCCAACAGCCTGAAAGGATGGTTACACCACCACTTAACACACCCTGTAACTCTTCTGATGTCAAGTCTCGCACACCCAAATAGCTCTCTGCAGCTGCCACCACGACCTCAATTTTCTGACTTACGTTCCATCCCTGCAGTACAGTTGATAACCATTGCTATAAATGCAATCTTACTGAAACATATATCACTTGTTGGCCTATCCCTCTGTACTGGTACAGATCTACTACTCACACCACTCCTCTCAGGATCCCTCCCCCTTACATTTAAATTTTAGTCATTTAGCAGACGCTCTTATCCAGAGCGACTTACAGTTAGTGAATACATATTTTTTTTATACTGGCCCCCCGTGGGAATCGAACCCACAACCCTGGCGTTGCAAACACCATGCTCTATCAACTGAGCTACATCCCTGCCGGCCATTCCCTCCCCTACCCTGGGCGCCGCCCATGAGTCTCCCGGTCGCGGCCAGCTGCGACAGAGCCTGGATTCGAACCAGGATCTCTAGTGGCACAGTTAGCACTGCGATGCAGTGCCTTAGACCACTGCGCCACTCAGGAGCTTGACCCACCTTCCTCTACTTTCTTCACTACCTCAGCATATGACAACTTCTGCACTACTCTAACCCTGGAAACCTAAACCTGCCTCTCTCGCACGGGACATTTCTGATCCCCAGCCACATGGGCACACCTACAATTAACACATACCACTACTTTCCCAATGCTACACATTCCTTTGTCTCATGCCCTTCTGCACACTTCTCACACCTAGGAACCTCCGTCCTACACACTGCTGCCACATGCCCATAAGCTTGACACCTGTAACAACGTAATGTATTCGGCACAAAAGCTCTTACAGGATAATTTATATATCCTAACATCACTTTGTCGGGCAAAGACTCAACATCAAAACTCAAAAGAACAGTCAACGACTCTTCTGTTTCACCACTCACGCCACCCTGTCTGCGTCGCACCAAACGACGAGCATCACAAACACTGGGAATCTTGAATGATCAGTTCCCGAGGGAGATTGCAGAAAGACGCAAAGTTCTGTATCCAATCTTCAAGGAAAACAGATTAAAAGGGAAACGTGTTGCACTCGTGGTGGATAAACTATATATTGACAACCAAATGTTCAGAGACATAAAGACTACTCCATGGCTATTCTAAAAATTGTAATAGAGGAGTCGAATAATGGAGCACCCAATACTAGCAATGATAGGGATTGTAATATTAAATAACATTTATAGTAAGTATAGTATTTTATAAAAGGATAAAACGATATAACAAGAAAAGATAACAAGCAGAATAATACATCTTTAAATACAAATAATTAGAACATGGCTTTTTTGGCGGGAGGTTGTTGTTTTGGCAGATGGTTGTTGTGGTTGGTCCTGTGTTCTCTCTGGCGTCCTTTCCCCCTTGCGGCAGATGTGGATGCGGGTGCGTTTGCACGCTCGGCCCATTTCTTCCGCAGTCAACCATGTGGTGTGCATTTTTGTGTTTGAAAAGGTGCGGCGTTAAGTGAGTGAGAGGGGAAATGGTTGCATATCCCAGAGCCGACCGGGGGTCTATGAGCAGGGGTAGTGAGAGAGAGCTTTCAATTTTGTGTAGATGAAGGATATACATTTTTAAATATAGTATACATCTAATGTAATTTTTTATTGTCCTATCGTGATGGAAAGATCCCTAACCCTATATCCTAGACACCCACCTGAGCGACCCATACACCAAAGAGAAGTTCCCATCTCTTTTATGGACCTGCTGTGAGTATGCAGCCTAAACAGAGAAATAAATGCGGTCAGAGACCTACTTGAGCAGCACCGCCCCCTCAAGATTCTGAGCCTGCCTGGCAGGGTTGGTCCTACAAAGCCAGAGCCCCCTGATGGGAGAGCATAATATACAAGGAAATTCTCAAAGCTGCTAATGAGAACCTTGACGACCTTTTACCTAGCCGGTGGGGATTCCGGTGGGGTACGCCCACCCAGGTAGTGGCAGTGCTAGCAAAACTGGCTGCAGTAACCCATGGGGAGGGGGTCACACTCGGACAATCAGAGAGGGGGTTTATCATTGTGGCCCAGGTGGCACAAAATAATCAAAGGTCTGACCGCACGGAGATGCTTGGAAAAATGGTTACAACAGGGGATCAGAGTGTTTGTGTCTCAGGTGAAGAGGGTGGATCTGATCTCCATCACCTAGGACTTGACATAGATTAAGTAGATTAATCAAATCTCACATTGTTGTCAATTTCGGCTCAATCTGCATGCTTTCTCAAATCAAATCAAATCAAATTTTATTGGCCACATGCGCCGAATACAACAGGTGCAGACATTACAGTGAAATGCTTACTTACAGCCCTTAACCAACAGTGCATTTATTTTTAACAAAAAAGTAAAAATAAAACAACAACAAAAAAAGTGTTGAGGAAAAAAGGGCAGAAGTAAAATAAAATAACAGTAGGGAGGCTATATATACAGGGGGGTACCGGTGCAGAGTCAATGTGCGGGGGCACCGGCTAGTTGAGGTAGTTGAAGTAATATGTACATGTGGGCAGAGTTAAAGTGACTATGCATAAATAATTAACAGAGTAGCAGCAGCGTAAAAGGATGGGGTGGGGGGGCAGTGCAAATAGTCCGGGTAACCATGATTAGCTGTTCAGGAGTCTTATGGCTGGGGGTAGAAGCTGTTGAGAAGTCTTTTGGACCTAGACTTGGCACTACGGTACCGCTTGCCGTGCGGTAGCAGAGAGAACAGTCTATGACTAGGGTGGCTGGAGTCTTTGACAATTTTGAGGGCTTTCCTCTGACACCGCCTGGTATAGAGGTCCTGGATGGCAGGAAGCTTGGCCCCAGTGATGTACTGGGCCGTACGCACTACCCTCTGTAGTGCCTTGCGGTCGGAGGCAGGACAGTTGCCATACCAGGCGGTGATGCAACCAGTCAGGATGCTCTCGATGGTGCAGCTGTAGAATTTTTTGAGGATCTGAGGACCCAATCAGCTTTAACTGTATGTGCACTCGTAAATCAGGTCCTTTCTTGAGTTGGGCTCTGGGATATAACAGCCGTTGAGTATCTGATTTTATGGTGGATTGTGGAGGAGGGGGGTTGAGTGTGTTGGAGTATGTGAGTATGTGCGTGTGTTTATCCGGCATCTGTTGTGGGGGGGGGGGGGGGGGGATGTTGGGGGGGAGGGGGGGTATGGGAAGGACCACGGGAATTATTTGCTAGGATAATAATTGCTTGTCAATAAATTAAATGTAATACAATGGCAATCCGGGTTATATGTTAAAAAATCCTACGCATGAACTGCCAACATTATTACGCATATTAATTGATAATGATGGAAAATAGTATATGCATAATTATTTTATATATATATATATATATATATATATATATATATATATATATGAGGTGACAGCATTGGAAATGCTTTTGGCGGTTAATCTGCTTCTGTTTTGTGGGTGGCACTACTTCTCCCATGGGCAAAGAAATTCAAAAGGGGTGATGATATGAATTAATAGTAATTTCGATCCGAATGTGCATATTGTCCAAATAGATACACAAGGTAGATGGATTATTTTAAATATGTTATTGGACCATAAACAGATATGGCTCATTAACCTTTACGGACCAAATAATGATGATCCACAATTCTTTGACAATATATATAATAAATTATCAACCCTGCAAGCAATTCAAGACAATATTATTATGGTGGGGTATTATAATACTGTTTTAAATAGCTCAATGGACCGTAAAGGAAATCACACCACAAACAATCACCCACATGCTCTTAAGGAAATTGTGAATGTCATGGATACATTAGAACTAGTATATTATTTAACTAGTAGATATATGGAGGCTTAAATATACTGATCTAGTGAGATATACATGGCGGAGACTGAATCAAGCTAGTCGTCTTGACTTCTTTCTTATCTCATTCTTGTTGGCACCAAAAGTTAAAAAAAAGTGTTGATAGGGGACAGAATGCGGTCGGACCATCATATAATTGGCATATACATTACTCTTACTGAATTTCCACGTGGGCGAGGATATTGTAAATTGAATCAAAGCCTATTGGATGATAATTTATTTATAATTAGAACAAAGGAATTTATAACTGACTTTTTCCGACATAACATAGGTACAGCAAATCCCCTTATTGTATGGGATACCTTTAAATGTGCCTTTAGAGGCCATGCAATTCAGTACTCATCTCGAAAACAAAAGCAATTTAGGTCAAAAGAGTTTATACTAACAAAGGAAATAGAAAGTCTAACAGAACAGATAGATGGCAATAAAAACTGTAACATAGAGGCTCAGAATAAATTAGAGGAGAAACAAAAAGAAATGGAGAAACGTATTCAAGAAAGATCAAGTGTAATATATTATAAAAATAAAGCAAACTGGATGGAATATGGGGAAAAATGCACAAAATTATTTTTTAATCTTCAACATAGGAATGCTACCAAAAATAACTTAATGAAACTGGTTACAATTGACGGAGTCACACATGATTTACAAAATGATATTTTGAAGGAGGAAACAAAGTACTTTAAGCATATGTTTTATTTTCAGTCGCCTCCATCTCCTCTAACTGAAGCTAATTGTAGAGATTTTTTTTCTATTGATAATGTCAAATTAACAGCCACACAGAAAGACTCATGTGAAGGTGAAATTACAGAGGAGGAACTTCTGGATGCAAATAAAGACTTTAAGTCCGGGAAAACTCCAGGGTTGGATGGCATACCAATCGAGGTATACCAAACCTTTTTTGATATACTAAGAGGACCGTTATTAGCATGTTTTAACCACTCCTATGTAAATGGTAGATTATCTGACACTCAAGAAGAGGGTCTGATCTCATTATTACTGAAACAGGATACAAGTGGAAAATATAAAGATCCAGTTCATTTACAAAATTGGAGGCCCCTTACACTTCAGTGTTGTGATGCAAAAATCCTAGCAAAATGTATAGCGCATAGAATTAAAAAGGTATTGTCGGATATTATTCATTCTAATCAGACAGGTTTTTTACATGGAAGATACATTGGAGATAATATAAGGCAAGTATTGGAAACAATAGAACACTATGGAAAATATGGGAAACCAGGCCTGCTATTCATAGCAGACTTCGAAAAGGCATTTGATAAAGTTCGACTGGAATTTATATATAAATGCCTGGAGCATTTCAATTTTGGAGAATCTCTTATAAAATGGGTCAAAATCATGTATAGTAACCCTAGGTGTAAAATAGTAAATAATGGCTATTTCTCAGAAAGTTTTAAACTATCAAGAGGAGTGAAACAAGGTTGTCCACTATCGGCATATCTATTTATTGTGGCCATCGAGATGTTAGCTATTAAAATCAGATCCAATAATAATATCAGGGGATTAGAAATACAGGGCTTAAAAACAAAGGTGTCATTGTACGCAGATGATTCATGTTTTCTTTTAGATCCACAACTAGAATCCCTCCACAGCCTCATAGAGGATCTAGATACATTTTCTAACCTCTCTGGATTAAAGCCAAATTATGACAATTGTACTATATTACGTATTGGATCACTAAAAAATACAATTTTTACATTACCATGTAGTTTACCAATAAAATTGTCTGATGGTGATGTGGATATACTCGGAATACATATCCCAAAGGAAATAAATGATCTCACTTAAATATTAAAGCATTAGACCTATCACTAAAATCACTAAAATCTTCAGTCATCCAAAAGTTATACTTAAATCCGAACTGGTTCTCAAGCAAATTAGTAAGATTGTCTCACCCACTGTTCAAGAAAGGCCTTTTTCCCTTTATTCAGATTACAACCTCTCACTTTCAGTTATTTGAAAAGGAAATAATCTCCCAAATGTCACTATTTCTAAAACAAGCCATAGAAAGTTGGTTGCAATTTCAATTTAATCCTCCAGAAACGACAGAACAAATAATGCAACAAATATTGTGGTTAAATTCAAATATACTAATTGACAAAAAACCTTTATTTTTTGACAGAATGTTTAAAAAAGGTATAATCTTCGTAAATGATATCATCGGTAGGACTGGTGGAGTTATGTCGCACATGCAGCTAACAAAAACATATGGAAATGTCTGCTCTACCCAAAATTACAACCAAATAATTGCAGCCTTACCGCAAAAGTGGAAGAGGAAAGTTGAAGGGGGAGAAAGTAAGGAACTTGTCTGTCGGCCTTGCATTAAAGAACATAATTGGTTAAGGAAAACTGTGATAAATAAAAAAGTATATCAGTTTCACTTAAGGACCAAAGGATTGACAGCCGTCCCATATAGATTGCAAAATAGTTGGGAAAAGATCTTTGACGTACCGATCCCATGGCATAGTGTTTATGAACTGACACGCAAAACGACACCGGATTCAAAAATTTGAATCTTTCAATTTAAATTATTATATAAAATTCTTGCTACCAATAGAATGTTATTTATATGGGGGATACAATCTTCCCAGCTCTGCAGATTTTGCTGTGAAGAGATAGAATCATTAGATCATTTGTTTTGGTTCTGTCCATTTGTAGCTTGTTTTTGGACACAGGTCCAGGAATGGCTAAAGGATTGCAATATTTACCTGGAACTAACCTTGCAGATAGCATTACTGGGTGATCTGAAAAGTCATAGTCAATCAATCAATAATATAATAATACTTTTAGCAAAAATGTTTATTTTTAATTCACAATCTGTAGAAGCAATGAGAATAGAAAGGTTCAGAACTTTTGTAAAACATCACAGTATGGTTGAAATATATATGGCAAATAGAAATCCTATATGGATGGTGTTAAGAGATAGATGGGAGGTATTGAATAGAGTTGAAGGATGGGACTAATAACAAATAACAACAAATAATAACAAAGATAGCTAATAATGTAAGCATACTGTGTCCATAATAAGTATATAGGTTGTATGTTGGGAGCTTTTGGGAAAGAGCACAGTTAGAAAGATATGGCATTTAGAAGCAAACCGGATGGACATCATGAAAATGATTGGAGAGGTTTAGAGTAGAAGAAGTTCAGGAGCAAAAAAATAAATAAATAAATATATATATATATATATATATATATATATATATATATATATGGATATAGAATTATTGTAAAATTAACTCTGTCCATAAGGTGTAGATAGTAATTATAGACCGGAAGTAGAGGCCTGGGCGTTGTTGTTCACTAATTTACTCCAAGTAGGGAAAGGATGGTGGGGTTGAAAAGTAATAAAGGGGAATATATATATATAAAAAATAAAAATAAACATGGGGGATTGGAAGTGATGCAGACAATTACATTGATAGAAGATACAATCTATCTGCAATATTAAGCTGATCCATCCCCCCCCCCCCCCCCCAAAAAAAAAAAAAAAAAAAAAAGACTTTAAGTCTAGGAAGACTCCAGGGTTGGATGGCATACCAGTCGAGGTATACCAAACCGTTTTGATATACTAAGAGGACCGTTATTAGCATGTTTTCACCACTCCTATGTAAATGGTAGATTATCTGACACTCAAGATGAAGGTCTGATCTCATTATTACTGAAACAGGATACAAGTGGAAAATATAAAGATCCAGTCCATTTAAAAAATTGGAGGCCCCTTACACTTCAGTGTTGTGATGCAAAAATTCTAGCAAAATGTATAGCGCATAGAATTAAAAAGGTATTGTCAGATATTATTCATTCTAATCAGACAGGTTTTTTTTACATGGAAGATACATTGGAGATAATATAAGGCAAGTATTGGAAACAATAGAACATATGGGAAACCAGGCCTGCTATTCATAGCAGACTTAGAAAAGGCATTTGATAAAGTACGACTGGGGTTTATATATAAATGGCTGGAGCATTTCCATTTTGGAGAATCTCTTTTAAAATGGGTCAAAATCATGTATAGTAACCCTAGGTGTAAAATAGTAAATGATGGCTATTTCTCATAAAATGTTAAACCGTCAAGAGGAGTGAAACAAGGTTGTCCACTATCGGCATATCTATTTATTGTGGCCATCGAGATGTTAGCTATTAAAATCAGATCCAATAATAAAATCAGAGGATTAGAAATCCAGGGCTTAAAAACAAAAGTGTCATTGTACGCTGATGATTCATGTTTTCTTTTAAATCCACAACTAGAATCCCTCCACAGCCTCATAGAGGATCTAGATACATTTTCTAACCTCTCTGGATTGCAACCAAATTATGACAAATGTACTATATTACGTATTGGATCACTAAAAAATAAAAATTTTACATTACCATGTAGTTTACCAATAAAATGGTCTGATGGTGATGTGGATATACTCGGAATACGTATCCCAAAGGAAATAAATGATCTCACTTCAATACATTTTAATAGAAAGTTAGCAAAAATAGATAAGATCTTACTACCATGGAAAGGAAAATACCTGTCAATTTGTTGAAAAATCACCCTGATTAACACTTTAGTATTATCCCAGGTTACCTATTTGCTTATGGTATTGCCTACGCCTAGCGAACAGTTTTTTAAATTATATGAGAAAAAAATATTCAATTTTATTTGGAACGGCAAGCCAGACAATATTAAAAGGGCCTATTTATATAATGAATATGAATTCGGAAGGACAGAAATAATTAAATATTAAAGCATTAGACCTATCACTAAAAGCTTCAGTCATACAAAAGTTATACTTAAATCCGAACTGGTTCTCAAGCAAATGAGTAAGATTGTCTCACCCAATGTTCAAGAAAGGCCTTTTCCCTTTATTCAGATTACAACAACTCATTTTCAGTTATTTGAAAAGGAAATCATCTCCCAAATATCACTATTTCTAAAACAAGCCATAGAAAGTTGGTTGCAATTTCAATTTAATCCTCCAGAAACGACAGAACAAATAATGCAACAAATATTGTGGTTAAATTCAAATATACTAATTTACAAAAAACCTTTATTTTTTTAAAGAATGTTTAAAAATGGTATAATCTTCGTAAATGATATCATCGGTAGGACTGGTGGAGTTATGTCGCACATGCAGCTAACAAAAACATATGGAAATGTCTGCTCTACCCAAAATTACAACCAAATAATTGCAGCCTTACCGCAAAAGTGGAAGAGGAAAGTGGAAGGGGGAGAAAGTAAGGAACTTGTCTGTCGGCCTTGCATTAAAGAACATAATTGGTTAAGGAAAACTGTGATAAATAAAAAAGTATATCAGTTTTATTTAAGGACCAAAGGATTGACAGCCGTCCCATATAGATTGCAAAATAGTTGGGAAGAGATTTTTGACGTACCGATCCCATGGCATAGTGTTTATGAACTGACACGCAAAACGACACCGGATTCAAAAATTTGAATATTTCAATTTAAATTATTATATAAAATTCTTGCTACCAATAGAATGTTATTTATATGGGGGATACAATCTTCCCAGCTCTGCAGATTTTGCTGTGAAGAGACAGAATCATTAGATCATTTGTTTTGGTTCTGTCCATTTGTAGCTTGTTTTTGGACACAGGTCCAGGAATGGCTGAAGGATTGCAATATTTACCTGGAGCTAACCTTGCAGATAGCATTACTGGGTGATCTGTAAAGTCATAGTCAATCGATCAATAATATAATAATACTTTTAGCAACATTTTTTATTTTTAATTCACAATCTGTAGAAGCAATGAGAATAGAAAGGTTCAGAACTTTTGTAAAACATCACAGTACGGTTGAAATATATATGGCAAATAGAAATCCTATATGGATGGTGTTAAGAGATAGATGGGAGGTATTGAATGGAGTTGAAGGATGGGACTAATAACAAATAACAACAAATAATAACAAGATAACTAATAATGTAAGCATACTGTGTCCATAATAAGTATATAGGTTGTATGTTGGGAGCTTTTGGGAAAGAGCACAGTTAGAAAGATATGGTATATAGAAGCAAACCGGATGGACATCATGAAAATGATCGGAGAGGTTGAGAGTAGAAGAAGTTCAGAAGCAAAAAATAAAAAAATTAAAAATAATTATTGTAAAATTGACTGTGTCCATAAGGTGTAGATAGTAAGTATAGACCGGAAGTAGAGGCCTGGGCATTGTTGTTCACTAATTTACTCCAAGTAGGGAAAGGATGGCGGGGTTGAAAAGTAATAAAGAGGAGTATATATATAAAAAACATGGGGGATTGGAAGTGATGCAGACAATTACATTGATAGAAGTTACAATCTATCTGCAATATTAAGCTGATCTACCCCCCCCCCCCCCAAAAAAAAAAAATAAAAAAAAAACAAACACTGGAATCTTCCCCTTCAGTTGGCCAACTTTTACATTTACTGCTACCCCAGTAATCACTCCTTTCAATGGCACCCTTTTCTTGAGCGCGAAACAATTCACATCTCTTGCCCCCATTCGTTTAACGCGGAGCGCCTGCTCCCTCTGACGAGCAGAAACACAAACAATTATCACAAGACCACTTCTGGTTACCCTCACCGATTCCACAGCACCCAACTCTATTTTCACCCACCCTGAAACCAAAAATGGATCAGCCAAAAGACAAGGTTCCACCTTTTCCAAAAACTTCACTCCTACTGTCACATACTCATCTTCATTCTGACCCTCGGTGAAATCCTCAGGCTCCAAGAACTTCACCACACCTACCACCTCCGATACTTCGCACTTCTCCTGACACACATCTTGTCCTTGCCTTCTCAAAAGACGCCATTTAACCGGCTGTCACAATCTCTGCAACAATCAGCACGAACCTCTCGGGATGTAGCGCTCAACAGTGCATCCCACAGACCGCGTCTTGATGTTCTTCTTTATCAATAACCATATATTTAGATTGTAGGTAGGTAGGTATTGTAGTTAGGTATTGTAGGTAGTTTATCTAGGTAGTTATTGTAGGTAATTATTGTAGGTAAGTATTGTATTCGTCTGAGCCCGGTGAAGCACGAGGCTAGCTAACTCACTACCTGGACTAGCTAGCGGGTAGCTACTGGTAACTATTAGCAACTGTGGATAGTTGTTTCCAATGTTATTTCACGCTTAAGTGTACCTGTAATTATGCCAGCTAGCTACCTACCATTCAGCTGTTTTTCTAACGTCATTATCTGAAGCGTTAACGTTAGGTAGTTAGTAGCTACTATACTCGAAATGTATCTACCTGGATAGCTAACTAAACAATAGCTGGAACTACCTAGCTTTTCTATTTGGAGACGCTTTCTCTCCGTTGGGACAGACGCGAACTGGCTGAATCGATTCAGTGGCTAGCTTTGCACTTAACTGGCTAACAGTAGCTACTAAGGGTAAGTTATAACCTACATTTATTTTTGTTTTGTTTTTACATACTGGTAACCAGAGTCGTTTAAGGGAATTTGGGAAATGGGTGACTAGTTAACGTTAGCTTGGCTCTCTGTGTGTTCGTGCTGTGGGAGGAGGGGTTAGTTCGTTGGCAGAGAGCAATGGCTAGCTAGTATGCTAACTATTCTAGCTAACTAACTGGCTGAATAAGTTGACGACGTATTCACTCAAACTGTCAAAACTAACCCAAAACGTTACACAACGTTAGACACAGACCCGAATGATCTGCTTGGCGTGTTAACATACTGGTGGTTTGTTGTAACCGAGTATTGGTGCTAAACCGTGTTATTGGAGGCTGGCATGCTAGTTGGCTTTGGCGTCATAGGATTCGGTGCCCTGCACGGTTTTCACAAAAGAATACTGTACCAAGTTAGCTAGCTGAATAAACTAAGTTAGAGTCTATTCCTAGAAAACATTGAACCACTGTAGTTTACAACAATTATAATTTCTAAAGTGGAAGTTGGGAGATTTATATTTGAGTGTTTCAGTGAAATGTAAGTGAGGGAGGCCCCGCTCTCTCGCTTTCCCAGATGTTTAGTTCATTTCATTCCGATCTCCTTTGCATTATTGTAGCCTTTTTCTGTAGCCTGTCAACTATATGTCTGTCTATCCCTGTTCTCTCGTCTCTGCACAGGCCATACAAACGCTCTAATCTGGTGGTCCCTGCGCACACGACCCACGTGGAGTTCCAGGTCTCTGGCAGCCTCTGGAACTGCCGTTCTGCAGCCAACAAGGCAGAGTTCATCTCAGCCTATGCTACCCTCCAGTCCCTCGACTTCTTGGCACTGACAGAGACATGGATTACCACAGAAAACACTGCTACTCCTACTGCTCTTTCCTCGTCTAACCATGTGTTCTCGCATACCCCGAGAGCATCTGGTCAGTGCGGCGGTGGCACAGGAATCCTCATCTCTCCCAAGTGGACATTCTCTCTTTTTCCCCTGACCCATCTGTCTATCTCCTCATTCCATGCTGTCACAGTCACTAGCCCATTCAAGCTTAACATCCTTGTCATTTATCGCCCTCCAGGTTTCCTTGGAGAGTTTATCAATGAGCTTGACGCCTTGATAAGTTATTTTCCTGAGGATGGCTCACCCCTCACAGTTCCGGGTGACTTTAACCTCCGTACGTCTGCCTTTAACTAATTTCTCTCTGCCTCCTTCTTTCCAATCCTTTCCTCTTTTGACCTCACCGTCCCACCCTACTCACAAGGCAGGCAATATGCTTGACCTCATTTTTACTAGATGCTGTTCTTCTACTAATCTCACTGCAACTCCCCTCCAAGTCTCCGACCACTACTTTGTATTATTTTCTCTCTCGCTCTCCTCCAACACTACTCACTCTGCCCCTACTCAGATGGTAATGTACCGTCGCAACCTTCGCTCTCTCTCTCCCGCTACTCTATCCTCTTCCATCCTATCATCTCTTCCCTCTGCTAAATCCTTCTCCCTCCGATCTCCTGATTCTGCCTCCTCAACCCTCCTCTCCTCCCTTTCTGCATCTTTTGACTCTCTATGTCCCCTATCCTCCCGGCCGGCTCGGTCCTCCCCTCCTGCTCCGTGGCTTGACGACTCATTGCGAGCTCACAGAAGAGGGCTCCGGGCAGCCGAGCGGAAATGGAGGAAAACTAGACTCCCTGCGGACCTGTCATCTTTTCACTCCCTCCTCTCTACATTCTCTTCCTCTGTTTCCGCTGCTAAAGCCACTTTCTACCACTCTGAATTTCAAGCCTCTGCCTCTTACCATAGGAAGCTCTTTGCCACCTTCTCTTCCCTGCTGAATCCTCCTCCTCCTCCCCCTCCCTCCTCCCTCTCTGTGGATGACTTCGTCAACCATTTTGAAAAGAAGGTTGACGACATCCGATCCTCATTTATTAAGTCAAATAAAACCGCTGGTCCTGCTCACACTGTCCTACCCTATGCTTTGACTTCTTTCTCCCCTCTCTCTCCAGAGGAAATCTTGCGACTTGTGACGGCCGGCCGCCCAACAACCTGCCCGCTTGACCCTATCCCCTCATCTCTTCTCCAGACCATTTTCGGAGACCTTCTCCCTTACCTCATCTCGCTCATCAACTCATCCTTGACCGCTGGCCATGTCCCTTCCGTCTTCAAGTGAGCGAGAGTTGCACCCTTCCTCAAAAAACCTACACTCGATCCCTTCGATGTCAACAACTACAGACCAGTATCCCTTCTTTCTTTTCTGTCCACAACTCTTGAGCGTGCCGTCTCTAGCCAACTCTCCTGCTATCTATCTCAGAATGACCTTCTTGATCCAAACCAGTCAGGTTTCAAGACTGGTCATTCAACTGAGACTGCTCTTCTCTGTGTCACGGAGGCTCTCCGCATTGCTAAAGCTAACTTTCTCTCCTCTGCTCTTATCCTTCTAGACCTATCTGCTGCCTTTGATACTGTGAACCATCAGATCCTCCTCTCCACCCTCTCCGAGTTGGGCATCTCCGGCGCTGCTCACTCTTGGATTGCGTCCTACCTGACAGGTCGCTCCTACCAGGTGGCGTGGCGAGAATCTGTCTCCGCACCACTGGTGTCCCCCAGGGCTCAGTTCTAGGCCCTCTCCCATTCTCTCTATACACCAAGTCACTTGAATCTGTCATATCCTCACACGGTCTCTCCTACCATTGCTACGCAGATGATACACAATTAATTTTCTCCTTTCCCCCTTCTGATAACCAGGTGGCGAATCGCATCTCTGCATGTCTGGCAGACATATCAGTGTGGATGTCGGATCACCAACTCAAGCTGAACCTCGGCAAGACAGAGCTGCTCTTCCTCCCGGGGATGGACTGCCCGCTCCATGATCTCGCCATCACGGTTGACAACTCCATTGTGTCCTCCTCCCAGAGTGCAAAGAACCTTGGCGTGACCCTGGACAACACCCTGTCATTCTCCGCTAACATCAAAGCGGTGACCCAATCCTGCAGGTTCATGCTCTACAACATTCGCAGAGTACGACCCTACCTTACACAGAAAGCGGCACAGGTCCTAATCCAGGCACTTGTCATCTTCCGTCTGGATTACTACAACTCGCTGTTGGCTGGGCTCCCTGCCTGTGCCATTAAACCCCTAGAACTTATCCAGAATACCGCAGCCCGTCTGGTGTTCAACCTTTCCAAGTTCTCTCATGTCACCCCGCTCCTCCGCACACTCCACTGGCTTTCAGTTGAGACTTGCATCTACTACAAGACCATGGTGCTTGCCTACGGAGCTGTGAGGGGAACGGCACCTCCTTACCTTCAGGCTCTGATCAGACCCTACACCCAAACGAGGGCACTACATTCATCCACCTCTGGCCTGCTAGCTCCCCTACCTCTACGGAAGCACAACTCCCGCTCAGCCCAGTCAAAGCTATTCGCTGCTCTGGCACCCCAATGGTGGAACAAGCTCCCCCACGACGCCAGGACAGCGGAGTCAGTGACCACCTTCCGGAGACACTTGAAACCCTACCTCTTTAAGGAATACCTGGAATAGTATAAAGTAATCCTTCTTCCCCCACCCCCCATAAAAAAAAAAGAAGAAAAAAAGGTGGTTGTCCCACTGGCTATCATAAGGTGAATGCACCAATTTGTAAGTGGCTCTGGATAAGAGCGTCTGCTAAATGATGTAAATGTAAATATGAATATGCCAGGCACATCGGTTTGAGTTTGTAAAGAACTACAACGCTGCTGGGTTTTTCAGTTTTTATTTTGTGATATCCAGACCACCACCCAAAGGACATCCAGCCAACTTAACACAACTGTGGGAAGCATTGGAGTCAACATGGGCCTGCATACATAAGGAATGCTTTCAACACCTTGTACAATCAATGCACCGATGAATTGAGGGCAAATGGGGGTGTAACTCAATATTAGGAAGGTGTCCTTAATGTGTTGTACACTTTAGGAATATTTTTTGGGAACAAAAAGGAACATTATTAACCGGTTCTCAAGATTAGAAAACAATGATTCTGTTCCGGAACACTAGAGTGTGAGGACAGACGCTGAGAGATGAGAAACAAGTACAGGGAGTGAACATTTAATATATATAGACATGAAACAAAACACGGATAGTGTCTGGACAGGGGAAACATAACGACATTAATGCTGACACGGGGATCAAACTGAGGAACAGACAGATACAGGGGAGGTAACCAAGCAGTGATGAAGTTCAGGTGAGTCCATTGAAGCGCTGATGTGCGTAACGATGGTGACAGGTGTGCGTAATGATGGGCAGCCTGGCGCCCTCGAGCGACAGGGAGGGGGAGTGGGAGCAGGCGTGACATAGAGATTACTTTTGTTTCCGTTTCTGTTTCTGTTCCCTGAACCGGTTACAACCCCTGCTGTACACTCACCATGAACAACACCAGCACACTGAATAATCTTGATTCTTTTCAAAAAAATGTAATAGATTTAATAAACTAATGTTTCATAATCTATTTTTTATTTTATTGAGGACTCTTATTCCTCTCTATGCATCTCCATGCTGCTTTAACACATTAAGGTGTGTTTGTGTCTACTTCAAGTTTTAATGTCACATGCACAAGTACAGTGAAATGCCTTTCTTTGAAACTCAAAACCCAACAATTGTCACGGTTTCGGCCGAGGCTGCTCCTCTTCCTTGTTCGGGCAGGCTTCGGCGGTCGTCGTCTCCGGAGTACTAGCTGCCACCGTTCTATGTTTCATGTTCGTTTGGTTTTGTCTGTTCATAACACCTGTCCCTTATTTGTGTCTTAATTGTTTCCCTATTTAGTTTCGTGTGTTTGGGTCAGGTGTTATGCGTGATTGTTATTTGTCAGACTGCCTCTGTAGGGTTTATTTCTCTCGTTGTGGCGTGTTCCCGAGAGTTCGCACTGCGTGCGCTTTTCATGTGTATTTCGCACTGTGTTTTGTGCGTAATTGTTTTGCGCCACCCGGTTGGGTAGGCGACTATTTTGTTCACGTGTTGAACATTACTATAAAAGACAGTTGAAGTCATCCTGGTTCCTGCGCTTGATTCCTTCCACTCATCTACACACACACCTCTGACAGAATCACGCATCATCTCCATGGAATCAGCAGGAGCGACCGCGCCAACAGCCGAGATGGCTGAACGTCTTCGTGGTCAGGAGGACGATGGGAGACCAGCGGGGTTCCCACACCCCCACGAACCGAACCAGCCCCATCGGTCAGCCCTCCTGTCTCATCTCCGGAACCCAGTGGGATTCGGCTCTCGCTCCCGAGGGCGTACGACGGCTCCACTGCCGGGTGTCAAGGTTTCCTGCTGCAGGTGGAGCTCTACCTCGCCACCGTACACCCGGCGCCCTCGGGACACGAGAGTGTCTCAGCCCTCATCTCCTGTCTCACCGGCAAGGCGTTGGAGTGGGCCAACGCTGAGTGGAGGAGAATGGACGCCGCTACCACGAACTATGCGGAGTTCTCCCGCCGCTTCCGTGCTGTGTTCGACCATCCACCAGAGGGGAAGGCGGCGGGGGAGCGTCTATTCTACCTCCGACAGGGGATGAGGAGCGCCCAGGAATTTGCCTTGGAGTTTCGGACCCTAGCGGCCGATGCAGGGTGGAATGAGCGGGCCCATATCGACCACTTCCGCTGCAGCCTCCGGGAGGACGTCCAGCGAGAGTTGGCGTGCAGGGACACCTCGTTGACTTTCGACCAGCTTGTCGACATGGCCATTCGGCTGGATACCCTGCTCGCCACCCGTGGACGTCCCGGGAGGGGGGGTTCGCCTATTCCACTCTCCAGCACCTCCGAGCCGAGTCCTATGGAGCTCGGTGGTGCTGGCGCTAGGGAACGGAGGAGGAGGAGCCCGAGGGGACCCGGCCCTTGCACTAACTGTGGCCGTGGAGGGCACACCGCGGCTAGGTGTTGGGGCGGGTCCTCCGGGGAGGGAGAAGGCAGGCCACGCATTGGGGGGTCCCCCCAGGTGAGTAGGCGCCCTGCTTACCCAGAGCTTTCTGTCGTGCACCTAACCTTGCCTGTTTGTTTCCCACAGGTTGCACCTCGTTCCCAGCATAAGGCGCTGGTAGATTCAGGCGCAGCTGGGAATTTTGTAGATCGCCAGTTCTGTATAGAGTTAGGGATTCCCCTCCTTCCAGTGGATAAGCCTTTCCCCGTCCATGCCCTAGATAGCCGTCCGTTAGGGTCTGGGTTGATTAGGGAGGTCACAGCACCCCTTCAGATGATGGCGCAGGAGGGTCATGAGGAGAGTATTCAGCTCTATCTGATTGACTCTCCTGCGTATCCGGTGGTGCTGGGTCTTCCCTGGTTGATGACTCATGACCCTACTATTATGTGGCGAGAGAAAGCTCTTAAAGGGTGGTCTGCTCAATGTGAGGGGCGGTGTCTGGGTGTTTCCATAGGGGCGACCTCGGTGGAGAGTCCGAATCTAATGCCAGCACTGCAGATTCCCCCCGAGTATGAGGATTTGGCACTGGCGTTCAGTAAGACTAGGGCGGCGCAGCTGCCGCCTCATAGACGGGGGGATTGTGCGATAGATCTCCAGTCAGGAGCAGCTCTCCCGCGGAGCCATGTGTATCCCTTGTCTCAAGAGGAGAGAAAGGCTATGGAGACGTACATCTCTGAGTCTCTTAGACAGGGATACATACGGGCCTCCACTTCACCCGCTTCCTCCAGTTTCTTTTTTGTGAAGAAAAAGGATGGAGGTCTGCGCCCGTGTATTGATTACCGCGGTCTCAATCAGATCACAGTGAAGTACAGCTATCCACTTCCTCTGATTGCGACTATGACGGAGTCACTGCACGGTGCGCAGTTCTTTACAAAATTGGATCTGAGGAGCGCTTATAACTTGGTGCGCATTAGAGAGGGCGATGAATGGAAGACAGCGTTTAGCACGACTTCCGGACACTACGAGTATCTAGTCATGCCATATGGGTTGATGAATGCTCCCTCAGTCTTCCAATCCTTCGTCGATGAGATTTTCCGGGACATGCAGGGACAGGGAGTGGTTGTGTACATCGACGACATTCTGGTGTATAGTCCTACCCGTGCTGAGCATGTAGCCCTGGTGCGCCGAGTATTGAGGCGGCTGTTGGAGCATGACCTATATGTCAAGGCAGAGAAATGTCTGTTTTTTCAGAAGTCGGTCTCCTTTCTGGGTTACCAGTTATCTGCGTCAGGGGTGAAGATGGAGGTAGACCGGGTGTCAGCTGTGCGTAATTGGCAGACCCCAACCACTGTGAAGGAGGTGCAACGGTTCTTGGGTTTTGCGAATTATTACCGGAGGTTTATCCGGGGTTTTGGACAGGTGGCAGCTCCCATAACGTCTCTGTTAAAGGGGGGGCCGGTGCGCTTGCGGTGGTCAGCTGAGGCGGACAGGGCATTTGGGAGACTGAAGGACCTGTTTACCTCGGCGCCGGTGTTGGCGCATCCGGATCCCTCTTTACCGTTCCAAGTAGAGGTGGACGCGTCAGAGGCCGGGATAGGGGCCGTTCTTTCCCAGCGTTCTGGCACTCCACCTAAACTCCGTCCCTGTGCGTTTTACTCAAAGAAGCTCAGTCCGGCGGAGCGGAATTATGACGTAGGAGACAGGGAGCTGTTAGCCGTGGTACAGGCCCTAAAGGTGTGGCGGCATTGGCTCGAGGGGGCTCAACACCCTTTCCTCATTCTAACTGACCATCGTAACCTGGAGTACATCCGGGCAGCTAGGAGACTGAATCCTCGCCAGGCTCGCTGGACTATGTTTCTAGCCCGGTTTGTGTTTAAAATCACATACATCCCTGGGTCCCAGAACGGGAAGGCAGATGCTCTGTCTCGGCGGTATGACGCAGAGGAGAGGTCAGTTGAGTCCACGCCCATACTACCGGAGTCTTGTCTGGTTGCTCCGGTGGTGTGGGAGGTTGATGGTGAGATCGAGCGGGCGTTACGCACCGACCCGAGTCCTCCACAGTGTCCTGTGGGTCGGACGTACGTTCCGCTTGAGGTACGCGATCGCCTCATTTGTTGGGCTCATACGTCCCCCTCCTCTGGCCATCCGGGTATCGGCCGGACAGTGCACTGTCTTAGCACGAAGTACTGGTGGCCAACGTTAGCTAGGGATGTGAGGATTTATGTCTCCTCCTGTTCGGTGTGTGCCCAGTGTAAGGCGCCCAGACATTTGCCCAGGGGTAAGTTACAACCCCTGCCTATTCCACAACGACCCTGGTCCCACCTCTCGGTGGATTTTGTTACCGACCTTCCCCCCTCACAGGGGAATACTACCATCCTGGTCGTTGTGGATCGGTTCTCTAAGGCCTGTCGTCTCCTTCCCATGCCGGGTCTACCCACTGCCCTACAGACCGCAGAGGCTCTGTTCACCCATGTCTTCCGGCATTACGGGGTACCCGAGGATATAGTGTCTGACCGAGGCCCCCAGTTCACCTCTAGAGTGTGGAGAGCATTTATGGAACGGTTGGGGGTTTCGGTAAGCCTTACCTCGGGTTACCACCCGGAGAGTAATGGGCAGGTTGAACGTGTCAACCAGGATGTGGGTAGGTTTCTGAGGTCATACTGTCAGGACCGGCCGGAGGAGTGGGCGAGATATGTGCCCTGGGCCGAGATGGCACAGAACTCTCTTCGCCACTCCTCCACCCAACTAACCCCTTTTCAGTGTGTATTAGGGTACCAGCCGGTTCTGGCACCATGGCATGAGAGCCAGATCGAGGCCCCCGCTGTGGATGAGTGGGTGCGGCGCTCGGAGGAGACGTGGGACGCTGCACACGTCCATCTGCAGCGTGCCATACGTCGACAGAAGACGAGCGCCGACCTACACCGCAGTGAGGGGCCAGTGTACGCACCTGGAGATCGAGTCTGGCTCTCAACCAGAAACCTGCCCCTCCGCCTGCCCTGCCGGAAGCTGGGTCGGCGGTTTGTGGGGCCCTTTAAAGTCCTGAGGAGATTGAACGAGGTGAGTTATAGGTTAGAATTACCTATTGATTACAAGAACATTAACCCCTCGTTCCATGTGTCTCTCCTCAGGCCGGTGGTAGCTGGTCCACTCCAGGACTTTGAGATTGAGGAGACTCCTCCGCCCCCGTTGGACATCGAGGGGGCTCCGGCGTACACCGTGAGGTCCATCCTGGATTCTAGACGCCGGATGGGGGGTCTTCAATATCTCGTGGAGTGGGAGGGGTACGGTCCGGAGGAGCGGTGCTGGGTGCCAAGGAGGGACATATTGGACCAGTCCCTACTGACCGAGTTCCATCGGGGTCATCCTGCGCGCCCTGCTCCGCGTCGTCCGGGTCGTCCCCGAGCTCCGGGTCGGCGCACGGCTGGAGCCGCGCGTCAAGGGGGGGGTACTGTCACGGTTTCGGCCGAGGCTGCTCCTCTTCCTTGTTCGGGCAGGCTTCGGCGGTCGTCATCTCCGGAGTACTAGCTGCCACCGTTCTATGTTTCATGTTCGTTTGGTTTTGTCTGTTCATAACACCTGTCCCTTATTTGTGTCTTAATTGTTTCCCTATTTAGTTTCGTGTGTTTGGGTCAGGTGTTATGCGTGATTGTTATTTGTCAGACTGCCTCTGTAGGGTTTATTTCTCTCGTTGTGGCGTGTTCCCGAGAGTTCGCACTGCGTGCGCTTTTCATGTGTATTTCGCACTGTGTTTTGTGCGTAATTGTTTTGCGCCACCCGGTTGGGTAGGCGACTATTTTGTTCACGTGTTGAACATTACTATAAAAGACGGTTGAAGTCATCCTGGTTCCTGCGCTTGATTCCTTCCACTCATCTACACACACACCTCTGACAACAATGCTATAATCAATATCAATGTATTACTAGAAATAAGAAATAAGAATAAGAAATATGAAAGTCAGTAAGCATACTAAATACAGGAAATATTTAAAAAGTCAGTTCCAATACCATATTTACATGTGCAGGGATACTGGAGTGATGGAGGTCGATATGTATAGGGGTAAGGGGACTAGGCAACAGGATATAAGATAAACAGAGTAGCAGCAGCTTGCATGTGAGTGGGTGTGCGGGTGTGTAGAGTCAGAATCAAATCAAATCACATTTATTTATGAAGCCATTTTTACATCAGTAAATGTCACAAAGTGCTTATAGAGAAACTCAGCCTAAAACCCCAAACAGCAAGCAATGCAGATGTAGAAGCATGGTGGCTAGGAAAAACTCCCTAGAAAGGCAGGAACCTAGGTGTCTTGTTTTGTATGCTTTGTACAAAATAATAAAATGCAGGACATTTATAAACGTAGCTCTTTATTAACTAGCTATAACTTGCATGTCCATGTGTCTCTGGCCATGATCATCTTAGAATGACCTCACCACCTGGGTGGTCGTAACCAATCATAGCACAGTATGGTATGACAGTATAATGAATCCAATTACAATTCAGTATGCTGACACATATGAATATTACATCCCCCTTCTTTTAAAAAAAAAGAAAAAATATGTAGAGCAATAAAGCGTTTCTTTTGAATATATGCTCTGTAGTTTGAACTCGAGGTAAGTAACCATTTAAACTGCACCAACTGCATCAACATAACAGACAAACAATGATTCAGCATACTGTTACTTTTAGAACAAATATTTCTCAGCAACTCAGCTTTTCACTGTAGCAATGACATCTCAACATATCAAACAAATACCATACCAAAGCATTTCAAGTTAACTTTCAATAACAAGTTTACAGTCTGGAACTCTTTTAGGGCAGTGATCCGCCTACACCCTTTGACATTTCACAGGTCTAGGACAGCTCTAGGCTTGACCTCTCTTCCTGACCTTGTGTGATATGAAGCTGAGCATGCTTCTGTGTCAGTCAACAGTTCTTGTGGTATTGCAGGTAAGTATGGTGTATGTTGTGTTGTGTCTGTGTTTAGTCCACCCCGTTCTCTTTCAGGGGAACAGTTCATCTCGTCAGTGTGTTGTTCTTTTGTGTTCAGTAGGTGACGACGATTGCGGCGGTACACCGCTCCTTCTGCGGTGCGAACGAGATATGAACGTTCAGTGTCAGCTGGTTGGATGACGACTGCTGGCTTCCAGTAGCCATGCTCCTCGATTCTAACTGACTCTCCGTCGTTCAGTGGTGGCAGTGGTCTGGCTGACCTGTCGTAGTATCGCTTTTGCTGTTGTTGTCTCTGTGCACGTTTTGCATGCACTTCCTTGTAGCTGACGACCTCAGGTTGCAGCTGCTGGTTGGTGCTGGGAAGGATTGAGCGAAGTCTGCGGCTCATCAACAGCTGGGCTGGTGATTTGAAGTTGTCAACTGGAGTGTTGCGGTATTCAAGGAGACTGAGGTAGGGGTCTCTCTTGTCTGCTTTTGCTTTGTCCATGAGTGATTTAGCGATCTGCACAGATTTTTCAGCAAGGCCATTACTTTGAGGGTAATGTGGGCTTGTGGTGACGTGTGTGAACTCCCATGCTTTTGTGAAGGATTCAAACTCATTTGATTTGTAACAGGGGCCATTGTCAGATATTAAAGTCTCTACAATGCCATGCCTGGCAAAGGCTGCTTTCAGCTTGTGTATCACAGCTGCAGATGTGGTGCTGTGAAGCTTGTCGAGTTCGAAGTATCTGCTGTAGTAGTCCACTGTTATAATGTAGTCCTCGTTGTTCCACTTGAACAGATCGGTTGCCACGACCTGCCAGGGTCGGTCTGGGATACGGTGAGGTAACATTGGCTCTTTGGTGTTTGAGGGGCGTCGTTCAAGACAGGTGGGGCATTTACCAACCATGTCCTCTATTTGTTTGCACATTCCGGGCCAAACAAAATGTCCCGTGCTCTCTGTTTGCACTTTTCCATGCCCATGTGTCCAGCATGGATCTTTGTCAAAATCTCTTCTCTGAGACTGGTAGGAATGATGATTTTCTCTCCTTTGAAAATTATTCAGTTGATCTGTGATAGTTCGTCACGATGGTTCCAGAACTCTGAGACGCTCTGAGGGCATTTTCTCCTCTCCTCAGGCCATCCTGACTGTATGACTTTCCTCAGCTGTGTGAGTTGTCTGTCTTTTTCTGTTTCTGCTCGGATCTCCTTCAGTTTTGTGTCACTAACTGGTAATAATAATATAATATGCCATTTAGCAGACGCTTTTATCCAAAGCAACTTACAGTCATGCGTGCATACATTTTTTTTGTGTATGGGTGGTCCCGGGGATCGAACCCACTACCTTGGCGTTACAAGCGCCGTGCTCTACCAGCTGAGCTACAGAGGTACACAGTGTGGTACACAGTGTGCACCTGCATGTCCATGCCTTCACTGAGGCTGCTGTCCTTGTAGGTAAGGAACTTCCTGGAGAGTGTGTCTGCGACAGGGATGTCTTTGCCTGGACGGTGAGTGATTGTGAAGTCGTATTTTTGTAGTTGAAGGATCATTCTCTGTAGCCTTGGCGGGGCTGCGGCTAACGGTTTCCTCATGATTGACTCGAGGGGCTTGTGGTCTGATTCCACAATGACTTGTCGTCCATAGACATACTGATGGAAACGCTTACATCCGAACAGAATGGCGTACAACTCCTTTTTGATTTGAGCGTAGTTGATTTCACAGTCTGTGAGAGATTTGGAAGCGTAGCCGATGGGTTTTCCTTCTTGCAGTAGCACTGCCCCTAGTCCATACTTTGACGCGTCCACCTGGAGTCTGAGCTCTTTGTTGGGGTCGTAGTAGGCAAGGATTGGTCCTGGTTCTCTCGTGATCAAGTCTTTCACTTTCTGGAAAGCGATGTCGTGTTGGTTGTCCCAGAGGAACTCACTGGACTGCTTTAGCAGCTGACGCAGGGGTGTATTAGCATTGGAGAGGCTGGGTGCGAACTTGGCTAAGTAGTTGACCATGCCAAGCACTGTTTCCAGCTCTGCGCGGTTCTTTGGTGGCTCCATTTCCTTTATGGCTGAGATCTTCTGCGGATCTGGCTTGATTCCATTCGCTGTGAGAAGATGCCCAAAGTAGCTGACCTCTGTAGCGCCGACTGTCCGGTTGAGCCGGACTCTTCTCTCGCGGGACCTTTGCAGCATCGCGTTGAGGTTTCTGTCGTGTTCCTCTTTGGTTCGACCATAGACAAGGATGTCGTCCACAATTGCCACGACTCCATCGAGGCCTTCATACACCTCGTCGATCTTTCGCTGAAACTCGTCTTGGGCTGAGATAATCCCAAAAGGCAGGCGACGGAACCTGTGGCGTCCAAACGGTGTGTTGAACATTGTGAGCTTAGATGACTCTTCTGTGAGCTTGATAGCCCAGTAGCCTGATCTGGCGTCCATGACACTGAAGTAGCGTGCGCCCGCTAGCTTGTGTGTGATGCCATCTAGCGTCGGTAAGGGGTAATGGGGGCATTTGATAGCCTTGTTCAAGTCTCTTGGGTCGAGACATACTCTGAGCTTGCCTGTGCATGGTTTCTCCACCACCACTAACGCGTTGACCCAATCCGTCGGTTCTGTAACCTTGGTGACGATGTCAGATTGCTCCATGCTCTCCAACTCTTTCTTCAGACGGGCGCTGAGAGCAAGTGGAATCTTTCTCGGTGGGTAGACCACAGGGGTTGCGTCTGGGTCAAGGTGAATGGTACATTCTCCTGGGAATAGTCCTATTCCTGTAAAAACATCAGCAAACTCCTCCATGACATTCTCTATCTCTACTGGTGCTGTCACTGATAAAACTAGCTTGATAAGGTCCATGTCTAAACATGCTTTAAGACCTAGCACTGCAGGTGCTCGAGTGTCAACAACGTAAAAGTCCAACATCATGTCCCTTTCCTTGTATTTGCATTTGAGAGTGCATGTGCCTTTTACTGGGAGCTGTTCACCACCATAACCAGTCAGTCTGCGCATGGTGGGCTGTAGCTCACACTCAGATGTCAAGCTTCTGTACTTACTCAGAGGAATAATGTTTACTTGTGCACCAGTGTCTAGTTTGAATTTTAGCTCTGTGCCTTGTCTTCCTATCTCAATGTCAGCAAAGGCTTGCTCTGTCTCTGATATCTGACTTTTCTGTGTCACTGAATCAATAAACAGTTCATCAGCATTTGACTCTTTGATTGACATTTCATCTTCACTCACTGTATGTACTGTTTTTCCACGGTAAACTCTGCACACTTTTGCAAAGTGATTCCATTTTCCACATTTAGTACACTGTTTGCCTTTAGCTGGGCAATTCCCCTGTTCGCCATGCACTTTGTAGCCACAATATCCACATGTTTTGGGGCGTTTGGAGTCTGTGTCGCTCTGTTTTGGAGTTCTGTCTGTCTCCGTTCTGAAACATGCTCTCTGGGCACTGGAGGTGTGCTTTGATGTCTGCCTGACTGCGTGCACTGCTTGTTCACGTGATGCGCTCGTGCTGCCGCTTGAAATGGTTTTCATCTGAACCTGTGCTAGCTCGTGAGATCTGGCTATGTCGATAGCTTTGTCCAGCGTTAACTCTGATCCAACATTCAAAAGTTTCTCTCTCACTCGCGGTGAGTGTATTCCAAATACAATACGGTCCCTGACCATCTCATCCTTGTTTGCATAATCACAGTCTTTCACAAGCAGACGCAGCTCAGTGACAAACTGTTCAAACGATTCGCTAGCGCCTTGTACTTTCTCATGGAATTTGTACCTAGCGAAAATTATATTGGTCTTTGGCACAACATATGCTTCAAAACGATCGTAGTATGTTTTCAGTACCTTTGATTCAGCCTCGGTAAGTGTCCATGTGTTGTAAATGTCTCTCCCTTTTTCACCGATCCAGAGGAGCAGGTAGCTGCACTTTCCCTCTTCTCCTCTTTCCTTCAGAGGACCCGTGAACATCAGCTCCACATGCTGTTTGAACTTACGCCATGCATCGGGTAGATTTGTAGACCCCCAATCCATTCGAGGTGAAGGAACTCCAGCAAAATCCATCTTTTAGTCCTTTTACTCTGACACCATGTCTTGTTTTGTATGCTTTGTACAAAATAATAAAATGCAGGACATTTATAAACGTAGCTCTTTATTAACTAGCTATAACTTGCATGTCCATGTGTCTCTGGCCATGATCATCTTAGAATGACCTCACCACCTGGGTGGTCTTAACCAATCATAGCACAGTATGGTATGACATTATAATGAATCCAATTACAATTCAGTATGCTGACACATATGAATATTACACTAGGAAGAAACCTAGAGAGGAATCAGGCTCTGAGGGGTGGCCAGTCCTGTTCTGGCTTTGCCGGGTGGAGATTATAAGAGTACATGGCCTTTAAGGCCAGATTGTTCTTCATGATGTTCAAACATTCATAGATGACCAGCAGGGTCAAGTAATAATCACAGTGGTTGTAGAGGGTGCAACAGTTCAGCACCTTAGGATGTCAGTTGGCTTTTCATAGCAAAGCATTCAGAGGTCGAGACAGCAGGTGTGGGACAAGGTAGCACGTCCGTTGAACAGGTCAGGGTTACATCGCCGCAGGCAGAACAGTTGAAACTGGAGCAGCAGCACGACCGGGTGGACTGGAGACGGGGACAGCCAGGAGTCATCAGGACGGGTAGTCCTGAGGCATGGTCCTAGGGCTCAGGTCCTCCGGGAGAAGAGAGAGAAAGAGATGGGAGAATTAGAGGGAGCATACTTAAGTTCACACAGGACACTAGATATAACAGGAGACTTACACCAGATAGGACAGACTGACCCTAGCCTCCAGCACATAGACTATTGCAGTATGAATACTGGAGGCTGACAGGGGGGGTCGGGGGACACTGTGGCCCCGTCTGATGATACCCCCGGACAGGGCCAACCAGGCAGGATATAACCCCACCCACTTTACCAAGGCACATCCCCCACACCACTCAACAGACCAATTTACCACCCTGAGATAAGGCTGAGTATAGCCCACAAAGATCTCCTCCACCGCACAAGCCCGAGGGGGGCAAAACCGGACAGGAGGATCACGTCAGTGACTCAACCCACTCAAGTCGAGTATAGCGAAAAAAGCCTGGCACGACGTGACGTACCCCTCCTAGGGACATTATGGGAGAGCACTAGTAAGCCAGTGACTCAGCCCCCATAATAGGGTCAGAGGCAGAGAATCCCAGTGGAGAGAGGGGAGCCGGCCAGGCAGAGACAGCAAGGGCGGTTTGTCGCTCCAGTGCCTTGCCGTTCACCTTCGCACCCCTGGGCCAGTCTACACTCAATCATAGGATCTGCTGAAGAGATGAGTCTTCAGTAAAGTCTTAAATGTTGAGACAGAGTCTGCGTCTCTCACATGGATAGGCAGACCATTCCATAAAGATGTAGCTCTATAGGAGAAAGCCCTGCCTCCAGCTGTTTGCTTAGAAATTCTAGGGACAATAAGGAGGCCTTCGTCTTGTGACTGAAGCGTACGTGTATAGGTATGCACGGCAGGACCAAATAAGGAGAGATACTGAAGGGGAAACTTTTCCCTTCCGGCCCCTGTCAGTGTGGTTTAAGCCAGAAAAGAGAAGTTGCTCAACAGGAAACACAGACATTTCAAACGTTGATCTGTCCGTCCGTCCATCTACCCATCTATCATATTCATTGGAGCGTCACCTCAACACCATGTCTCTCCTTTTAGGGTTTGGATTGCTGTCCTGCATAGCATCATCAGGTAGGCTTGTGTGTATCTCTCAGGTTCTATTGTGTGGACCTCATAAAGAGCAGCAATGCAATGGTAAATGAAGACATACTGACAGGCAAATATTGGACGGCTTTTGATTCATCCATCTTGTAATTATTATTGTCTGAGAGGAATTCTGGCATTTTTATAATGAAAGGAAAAACATATTTAAGTATATTGTTTTAAAAAGATACTGGATGTCTGTATTAGAATTTAACTAATACTGAAGTTAAAGCCAAGACACCATTATTTGACAATTAGGACAGTATTTTTAAAGACTACAATCACAGTCCAGAAGCTTCTGTTGATGTGCAGGATTCTCTACTTTGTGCACAGTCTCTGCTCTAGTCATAGAGAACAGGCTACTCAGGCAAATTGTGCTCGTTTAATAAAGTCAGATCTAAGATGAATCAATGTCTGCAACATCACATAATGATAGTGTTCTACATAATTTAATATAATAGCATAGTATATTGTTACTGGAAGACAAAAACACCATCCCATTTCTTATGAGATTTTAGAATTGTGAACGCTTGCAGCGGACAACTAGGCAAAAGATCTGCTTTGATTGAAGCTAAACACAGGTAGGCTATGCTACATGATTGAAGCTAAACACAGGTAGGCTAGGCTACATGATTGAAGCTAAACACAGGTAGGCTATGCTACATGATTGAAGCTAAACACAGCTAGACTATGCTACATAATTGAAGCTAAACACAGGTAGGCTATGCTACATGATTGAAGCTAAACACAGGTAGGCTATGCTACATGATTGGGCAAAACACAGGTAGGCTATGCTACATGATTGAAACTAAACACAGGTAGGCTATGCTACATGGTTGAAGCTAAACACAGGTAGGATATGCTACATGATTGAAGCTAAACACAGGTAGGCTATGCTACATGATTGAAGCTAAACACAGGTAGGCTATGCTACATGATTGAAGCTAAACACAGCTAGACTATGCTACATGATTGAAGCTAAACACAGGTAGGCTACGCTACATGATTGGGCAAAACACAGGTAGGCTATGCTACATGATTGAAGGTAAACACAGGTAGGCTATGCTACATGATTGAAGCTAAACACAGGTAGGCCATGCTACATGATTGAAGCTAAACACAGGTATGCTATGCTACATGATTGGGCAAAACACAGGTAGACTATGCTACATGATTGAAACCAAGCACAGGTAGGCTATGCTACATGATTGGGCAAAACGCAGGTAGGATATACTACATGATTGAAGGTAAACACAGGTAGGCTATGCTACATGATTGAAACTAAACACAGGTAGGCTATGCTACATGATTGAAGCTAAACACAGGTATGCTATGCTACATGATGGGGCAAAACACAGGTAGGCTATGCTACATGATTGAAACTAAACACAGGTAGGCTATGCTACATGATTGGGCAAAACACAGGTAGGCTATGCTACATGATTGAAGCTAAACACAGGTAGGCTATGCTACATGATTGAAGCTAAACACAGGTAGGCTATGCTACATGATTGAAGCTAAACACAGGTAGGCTATGCTACATGATTGTGCAAAACACAGTGCCCTAATTAATACTTGTGGAATTATGGATTCATCCTCTTCATTTCATCCTCATCACATGAAGGCCTCTGTGTGTTTATTTCAGAGCCCAGTGCCGAGACCCCTGTGTTTGTGCTGAAGGGACAGGATGTTCGTCTGGATGTCCCGACAAATATTACACTGGATAATATTGATGTGCTATTTTGGAAGTTTGACACATCAATCATTGTTGTAATGTACAACCCAAAAGTAGCCTTTGTAGGGTTCGAAGGTAGGGCTGAAATTAGTGAGGGAAACTTCTCTCTGCTACTGAAGAAACTTCAGGAAGGAGACAGTGGATGTTATACTGCAGTAGTGTCTGGTGTCAAAGAGACCAACGTTGCTACATACATGTTGGTAGTTCAAGGTTTGTTTTCCCTCATTATTTGTTGTTGTTTTTCTTGTTGTTGTTTTGGTAGCACTTTGTTTGACTAAACGTTTTCTACTGGTATACAACCCTATTTATCCATCTGTTAAAACAAGTTGTTTTCTTTCCTGTTTCTTACCCTGTTTGTCTATGTGTTTTCAGAGAGAGTTGAGCCTCCGGTCCTGACAGTGGAGTCTGTCTGCTCCACTAATGTCACCTGTAATGCGACTGTGTCCTGCAGAGGCCAGAACACCGCTGTCACCTCCATCTGTAACAACAGCACCTGCTCTCAGGTGGGAGGAGAGAGTAGAGGGGCTGAGACCTCCACTGTCCCCCTGCTCTCTGTCTATGTGGCAGGGGGTTCCATCATCTGTAACCACAGCAACCAAGTCAGCTGGGCCAACGACACCAAAGATATAGTGGAACTCTGTCCAATGACATCTGGTAAGACACACAAATACACATCTCAAATATTGTATGTCAGTTATACACGGAGTGTACAAAACATTAAGAACACCTTCCTAATATTGAGTTGCACCACCACTTTTCCCCTCAGAACAGTCTCAATTTGTAAGAGCATGGACTCTACAAGGTGGCCCATGTTGACTCCAGTGCTTCCCACAGTTGTCTCAAGTTGGCTGGATGTCCTTTGGTTGGTGGACCAATCTTGATACACACGGGAAACTGTTGAGCATGAAAAACCCAGCAGCGTTGCAGTTCTTGACACAAACTGGTGCGCCTGGCACGTACTAACAAACCCTGTTCAAAAGGCACTTCAATCTTTTGTCTCACCCTCTGAATGGCACACATACACAATCCATGTCTCAATAGTCTCAAGGCTTAAAAATCCTTCTTTAACCCGTCTCCTCCCCTTCATCTAGACTGATTGAAGTGGATTTAACATGTGACATCAATAATGGATCATAGCTTTCACCTGGATTCACCTGGTCAAACTATGTCATGGAAGATCAGGTGTTCTTAATGTTTTGTACATTCTGTGTATTAATGGAAGAACTGTAACCTTGTTCCCAGGCTAATTGCAAACAGGAGGAAGTGTCTGATCTGCCAGACTAGAGGAACTGTAACATATTGTCTGTTTGTTGTAAACCAGTGTCTCCCCCTGCTGGCATGTCTGTGTACATGTCGAAGATCATCCTGCTGTCTGTGGGGCTGGCCATCATGATCTCTGCTGTCATCACTGTCCACATCAGGGACAGATTCCACAATGGATAGAATCGTGTGAACTGTATTATTTTCTACCATAGACAAAATTATTCCTGCTCTGTGTCACAGTAAGGTCATGAAAGTACTTTTTAAAATGTTTTAGTTGCTACATAATATAACTTAACATAACGTAAGGTAGCATAACATAAAATGGCTTGTCATAATATAGCGTAACATAGCACAGCATAGCATACCGTATCACATGTTTTTGGTCCATTTGTTTCTGTTTAATTCCCAGTATGATTAAATCAAATCAAAACTATTTTTTTTTTGTCTCATGCTTCGAAAACAACAGGTGTAGACTAACAGTGAAATGCATACTGACGGGTCATCAAGATACAAAACAAAAAATACACACTGACTTTAAATTTGATTAAAAAACTGATTTAAAAAGTTCTCTCTAACCAAGTGTATTATTTATCTTCAGGCTCCCTTACTGGTATATACACAGTGTAGAAACATTAATAACACCTTCTCTGTCCATCACATAGACTGACCAGGTGAATCCAGGTGAACGCTATGATCCCTTAATGATGTCACTTGTTAAATAATAATAATATGGCATTTAGCAGACACTTTTATCCAAAGCGACTTACAGTCATGTGTGCATACATTGTTACGTATGGGTGGTCCCGGGGATCGAACCCACTACCCTGGCGTTAAAAGCGCCATGCTCTACCAATTGAGCTACAGAGGACCACTTGTGTAGTCAGTGTAGATGAAGGGGAGGAGACAGTTTAAAGAAGGATTTTTTAAGCCTTGAGACAATTGAGACATGGATTGTGTATGTGCGCTATTCAGAGTGTGAACGGGCAAGAGATTGATTTGGTTACTTATTTACTTGTGATTCGTGTCACATATTTCCATTTTGGGATAGTTCTTCACTGAATTGCTAGCACCAGTTGCTCAAACTTCTACAGTGGCTACAAACGTCTATTATTAAGAGGTTACTAATGGACAAGGAGCTAATATCTTGCAATCGATGTCCTAGCATTAAACAATTGATTTAACCTTAGCTCAGAGATGCACAGTTAGAGACCAAGCATATATGCTATGTGCATTGTGAATAACATTTACCATTACACATTTTACTAAATAATAATTCAAGGAATATTCCAAAAAAATATGAGGACTATGGTTCGTATCCATTTAAAAGTAATAATAATAATATGGTGGCCTTTTTAGTGTCCCAAAAACTTTGTCTCCCATAACTCGTAGTTTTTTTCATCTCTGTCAAAACATAATCTATTCCATCGGCTTCCATGTTCCCTCCTGGGCCCATAACCTGTTGGTGCTGTCATCTTCAGGACAGGAATACCGGCTTACCTAACGGAGGAATAAACACACATGTTCATCGTTGGTGTTTCAACCAGAACGCGGGAAAATGCCCTTTCTTTATTTTCGCACATGCGCAGTTGTACATCTCTCATAGGGCATAACTGTACCAGTGTAAGAACACAATTTATAACATATTAGTCTATATGTTAACAAATACAATTAGCAAATGGTACATACCAGAAATCTTCACATTAAGAAGAATACAAAATATCCTGAATCTTAACAGCATAGAAATTTCACCACCTACAAAATTATTATATGTTTCATTGGTTAACCAATGACTCCGTCATAAAAATGTAAACCCAGATTTTATTCTTCCAAGAGCGCCCAATCCCAATATCTCCCATTGTCTAATTAACATGACTTTGCATGGCCCAAAACATTAAAACAAAAGACATGAAACTTCACACACATTCTCTAATCTTATCACCACACTTCAACACTGTATGATAAGACACCCCTGTGTCGCTCCTCTTTGAACTATCCACCATTGGACGAACAGAATAATATAGTTTGTCTGTAACAATGAATCCATATCACTTATAGTACAAATAAAACATAAACATTCATAGCTCTTTATGAACTCTTGAAACAATCCAAACATGACAAATTAATTCACACAATAACATTCATTTCGTTGATTCAAGTTTCATCAGTCTTCACACCTCTCCTGGTGGTGACAGTGACCCCAGGACTTCGGTGAGAACGTTTCGTCCTGAAGATTGCCACGGCAAAGGTGTGACTCCTGTGAGATGCAAATATACAGCCATCCATCCGGACAATGACATATTGAATTTCCATTCCCAAGTGTCAAAACGATTGCCCAGCACTGGGCGCAAACTCGTGATGCTCAGAGCTGTAGCATGCTGCTCAGACCACTGCGCTAAAGCAGTTCACAATGCTCTAGCAAGCCGTGAGAATACTTGATGGTATGAAGTAAGTTGGTTTGCAGAGCCTTCCCCAAATCATAGCCCCCTAGGTACAGTAATGCATTGTATAGCCTGCAAACACAGCTTCCAGCTGCCCCCTATTTATCCAAATACTCCTGCTGCATGATTCTTTTCCTCCTGTGACGAAATGGGTCATATTAAGATCTGACATCTGTACGACAACAAGGAGATTGAAACAATGTGTAGTTGTCTGGTAAGTCTGGTAAGACACGCAAGCATGCTTACACACACACACACACACACACACACACACACAAAGGCAAGCACACACACACACACACACACACACAAAGTAACACTCAGGGTGTAGTGGTTTTGATGATTGCTGACTGTATTTCCAGACCAAGAGGACCACAACTACGCTGTCATAGTCGTTGTCACAGTCGCTGTCGGCGGCGTTCCCTTCATCATAATTGTCCTGATTTGGTGAAAAATGGACGTACGCTAACTGCTCCTGCTGCAGCATTACCCTTAGTACAGTAACTTACAGTAATATTAATGTTAAGCAAACTATGTGAAAACCAGGTGCGCAACCCCCCACATTCTGAAAATGCATTTTTGCCCCCACCTAACCCTAACCTTAACCCTTACCTTAACTATTTTACATTTCAACTTCAATGGGATAGGGACGTCCCGAGGATTCTGGGTAGCATGTACCTACATGGGATAGGGACGTCCCAGGGATTCTGGGTAGCATGTACCTACATGGAATTGGGACGTCCCAGGGATTCTGGGTGGCATGTACCTACATGGGATTGGGACGTGCCGACTCTGACATCCTGCCTTAAAGGCAGCATCTTTATTATCCTTATTATCTGGATGACTTTGTGAATGTTCCTATTCTTGACCCTGCCAACCAGCCATGGAGGCACGTCACTTGCCATGGAAGTCAAAAGAAATGGCCTTTGGCAATTGGGGCCTCCTTGGCGGTGGGAAGTCTGGACCGGATACAGACTTCAAACAGCTTCGCCGCCCTGGATCCAGAGTTTCCGCCACCTGATTTAGCCCACTGCAGTAAAAGGTTAAGAATATCTGTCGAGTTCAGCTGATAACGAAAGCCACTCAGATGAATGTAAAAATCCCAACAAACTCTTTATTGATTGACCTTATCCGTCAATGAATATATCCTTATACGTACTTGGCTAGCGGTGTTTATATACATTATATCAGTGACCACTGCCCTATTGCTTGCATTAGAGATACCAAATTGAGAAACTCTGACCCTTGTATAATTTTGAAGAGAAATATAAAAAGATTCTCGCCCCAGGCTTTCCTTCATGATTTATATTTTTCATAGCTTTTTTTCTACTAGCTTCATACCAGACCCTGTTTTGGCACTTGACTTTTTTACATCCATTTTTACTTCTATGGCAGATAAACATGCCCCTTTCAAGCGACTCAGAGTCAACAACCGAACTAATTCATGGTACTCTACTTTACTCTCAGACCTCTTCTTGATAAGAAATCAAGCCTGGGCCAAGGCTAGAGAAACTGGCTCGTTAGCTGATTGGAAGCTATTTAGGCAATTGAGAAATGGGTGCATTGCCTCGGTTAAACAGGCCAAATCAAACTACGTCCTTAGCGCTATGGCAGACTCTTCTAGTGATCCCTCTAAATTCTGGAAAACCGTTAATTCCTCTTCTTCCCTGCATAAGCAAGTAGTTTTAGACTGAAAATGTTACTGAAAATGTTGAGATTTGTGATGATTTTAATCAGCATGTTATCTCACCTGGTTTCCTATTTGAAAGAAATGGTGGTCGTACTGGTCTTGGCTAGTCAGTTGATTGTTCTTCCCACATACAGTCTCCAGTTGCCTTGATGGATGCATCGATCAGTCAACTTCATCTGACTTGGGAAATGGTAGTCAGGGTTTGAAGGCGCCTGGCCCGCCACAAGGAGTCGCTAGAGCGCAATGGGACAAGGAAATCCCAGCCGGCCAAATCCTCCCTAACCCGGACGACGCTGGGCCAATTGTGTGCCGCCTCATGGGTCTCCCGGTCACAGCCCCGGAACGAACCCGGGTTTGTAGTGACGCCTCAGCCACTGCGAAACCATCATCTTCACTTCCAACTTGTTTTTATTTGTATTTGTTATTATTGAATTTTAAAACATACAATCTACCAGCAGTGAAGCCACTCAACATATATATTACATTCAGTCATCTAGCAGACACTCGCATCCAGAGCAAACCACAGGAGCAACCAAGGTGAAGCGCCCCGCCCAGGGGGAAGTCTGGCATGGAGGCTGGCATGCTAGTTGGCTTTGGCGTCATAGGTGCCCTGGGCGGTTTTCACAGAAGAATACTGTACCAAGTTGCTAGCTGAATAAACTAAGTTAGTCTATTCCTAGAAACATTGCACCTCTGTAGTTTACAACAATTATAATTTCTAAAGTGGAAGTTGGGAGAGTTATATTTGAGTGTTTCAGTGAAACGTAAGTGAGGGAGGCCCCGCTCTCTCGCTTTCTCAGATGTTTAGTTCATTTCATTCCGATCTACTTTGCATTATTGTAGCCTTTTTCTGTAGCCTGTCAACTTTGTGTCTGTCTATCCCTGTTCGATCCTCTCTGCACAGGCCATACAAACGCTTCACACCACATGGCTGTTGCCACTCTAATGTGGTGGTCCCTGCACGCATGACCCACGTGGAGTTCCAGGTCTCTGGCAGCCTCTGGAACTGCCGTTCTGCAGCCAACAAGGCAGAGTTCATCTCAGCCTATGCTACCCTCCAGTCCCTCGACTTCTTGGCGCTGACGGAAACATGGATTACCACAGAAAACACTGCTACTCCTACTGCTCTTTCCTCGTCTAACCATGTGTTCTCGCATACCCCGAGAGCATCTGGTCAGTGCGGCGGTGGCACAGGAATCCTCATCTCTCCCAAGTGGACATTCTCTCTTTTTCCCCTGACCCATCTGTCTATCTCCTCATTCCATGCTGTCACAGTCACTAGCCCATTCAAGCTTAACATCCTTGTCATTTATCGCCCTCCAGGTTTCCTTGGAGAGTTTATCAATGAGCTTGACGCCTTGATAAGTTCTTTTCCTGAGGATGGCTCACCCCTCACAGTTCCGGGTGACTTTAACCTCCGTACGTCTGCCTTTGACTCATTTCTCTCTGCCTCCTTCTTTCCAATCCTTTCCTCTTTTGACCTCACCGTCCCACCCTACTCACAAGGCAGGCAATATGCTTGACCTCATTTTTACTAGATGCTGTTCTTCTACTAATCTCACTGCAACTCCCCTCCAAGTCTCCGACCACTACTTTGTATCCTTTTCTCTCTCGCTCTCCTCCAACACTACTCACTCTGCCCCTACTCAGATGGTAATGTGCCGTCGCAACCTTCGCTCTCTCTCTCCCGCTACTCTCTCCTCTTCCATCCTATCATCTCTGTAGTACAATTTTTATTGCTATCTACCTGTACTATTAGTTCCTGTATTACCCTTGTTAGTCTTCTCTCTTTAGACAAAAACTGCTATTTTTTTGTGATTAATTGTCACGGATTCAGCCGAGGCTGCTCCTCCTCCTTGCTCGGGCAGGCTTCGGCGTTCGTCATCCCCGGAGTACTAGCTACTGCCGATCGATGTTTCGGTGTTTGTCTTGTTTGGTCTTTATTGTTTACACCTGTTTCCCATTATGTTGTCATTCCGGCAGTTTTTGTATGTAATATATACTGAGACCATGTGACAGATCATGTGACACTTAGATTGCAAACAGGTGGACTTTATTTAACTAATTATGTGACTTCTGAAGGTAATTGGTTGCACCAGATCTTATTTAGGTGCTTCATAGTAAAGGGGGTGAATACATATGCACGCACCACTTTTCCGTGATTTATTTTTTTGCATTTTTTGAAACAAGGTGTTTTTTTCATTTCACTTCACCAATTTGGATATTTTGTGTATGTCCATTACATGAAATCCAAATAAAAATCCGTTTAAATTACAGGTTTTAATGCAACAAAATAGGAAAAACGCCAAGGGGGATGAATACTTTTGCAAGGCACTGTAGATTTTTCATGTTGTTCTATTATTTCTAGTAGTTGTCGTATCTCCAATATATCGTCCATGTAAAAAACCTGTCTGATCAGGATGAACAATATCTGGTAAAATCTTTTAAATTCTGAATGTTATGCATTTCGCTAGTATTTTTGCATCACAGCATTGAAGTGTAAGAGGCCTCTAGTTTTTTTTTTAGATAGACTGGATCTTTATATTTGCCATCTGGGTCTTGTTTTAATAATAGTGAAATCAGGCCTTCCTGCTGAGTACCTGACAGACTACCATTTCTATAGGAGCAGTTAAAACAAGCTACTAATGGAGCTTTGAGTAAATAAAAAAAGGCTTGATATACCTCTACCGGTAAGCCATCAAGCTCTGGGGTTTTCCACACTGAAAGGATTTAACAGCCTCAATAATTTGGCCTTCGCAATTTTTTTGTATTATTAGGAAATAATTCCTTACAGTAATCGTCAGTCAGAGGGTGAGGATGAGATGGAAAAGAAAACATCTGCTTCAAATATTTAGCTTCCTCTTTCAAAATATAAAATCAGAGAATCATGGATGAATCCGTCTGTAGTAACGGGTTTCTGCAAATAATTGTTGGTAGTGTTCCTGTGTTGGAGTTTCAGGAAGGATTTGGTGCACTTTTCTCCATATTCCATCCAGTTTGCTTTATTTGTGTAATAGATTACATTAGATCGTTCTTTTATAAGTTCCTCCAGTTCTTTTAGTTTTTCCTGTAACTTGTTTTGAATCTCTGTAGTACAATTTTTATTGCTATCTACCTGTACTATTAGCTCCTGTATTACCCTTGTTAGTCTTCTCTCTTTAGACAGAAACTGCTATTTTTTTGTGATTAATTGTCACGGATTCAGCCGAGGCTGCTCCTCCTCCTTGCTCGGGCAGGCTTCGGCGTTCGTCATCCCCGGAGTACTAGCTACTGCCGATCGAGGTTTCGGTGTTTGTCTTGTTTGGTCTTTATGGTTTACACCTGTTTCCCATTATGTTGGATTGTATTCCCTATATTAACCCCTGTCTCTCATTGGTATTTTGTGTGTTATTGTTTGTTGTCATTCCGGCAGTTTTTGTATGTAAGGGTCTTTGTGCTTTCCTCCCTGTTTTGGAGGTTTGTTGTTTTGTACGTTTATTTTACTGTGTTCAGTAAAAAACGTTGCCAGCCGCTCTGTGTCCTGCTTTTGACTTCGCTACCGCATACACGTCGCGTGACAGAATAACACACCCAAGACATGGAGTCAGCAGGAGCGGCAGTGCCAGCTGGATCACTGGGGGAGCGTGTTATACAACAAGCGGCCATGATCCAGGATCTCGGCACCGCCATGGAAGGGGTGATGAACACCTTCAGGCGATGGGAAAGAGGAGGTTTGCCCACACCTCCTCCAACAATACCACCACCATCAGCTATACCCATCGCTTCACCTCCGGAGTCCAGTGGGATTCGGCTCTCGCTCCCGAGGGCTTATGATGGCACCCCGGCCGGGTGTCAGGGTTTCCTGCTCCAAGTGGAACTCTACCTGGCAACCGTCCACCCGGTGCCCTCGGGATACGAGAGCGTGTCTGCCCTCATCTCCTGTCTGTCCAGCAAGGCACTGGAGTGGGCCAACGCCGAGTGGGGGGGGATAGACGCTGCTACAGTCAACTATGCAGAGTTCACCCGCCGCTTCAGGGCGATGTTCGATCATCCCCCAGAGGGGAAGGCGGCGGGTGAGCGTCTGTTCCACCTCAGACAGGGGAAGAGGAGCGCGCAGGAGTTCGCACTGGACTTCCGGACTCTGGCTGCCAATGCAGGATGGAATGAGAGGGCCCTCATCGACCACTACAGGCACAGCCTAAGGGAGGACGTTCGTCGGGAGTTGGCCTGCAGGGACACCAACCTAAGCTTCGATCAGCTGGTGGACATGTCGATTCGCCTAGATACCCTGTTGGCTACCCGCGGACGTCCGGAGTCGGGGCCGTCCATTCCATCCCCCAGCACTTCCGAGCCGAGCCCTATGGAGCTCGGGGGTGCTGGTGCTAGGGATGCGAGGAGAGAGACCAGGAGAGAGGCCGTCCCCTGCACCAACTGTGGCCGCAGAGGACACACTGCGGTTCAGTGCTGGGGAGGGTCTCCTAGGAATCGAGGCAGTGGGCAACGCACTGATGATTTATTCCAGGTGAGTAAGCACCCAACTCACCCAGAGCTCTCTGTTGTACATATGTGTATTAAAATTGTGTTTCCCGAGGTTTCTTCTCACTCCCAGCATAAGGCGCTAGTAGATTCAGGCGCAGCTGGGAATTTTATCGATCGCCGGTTCACGTATAAGTTAGGGATTCCTATTGTACCAGTTGATGTGCCCTTCAACATCCATTCCCTAGATAGCCGCCCTTTGGGGTCGGGATTGATTAGGGAGGTCACAGCGCCACTTAAGATGAAGACGCAGGAGGGCCATGAGGAGATTATACAGTTGTATTTGATTGACTCTCCTGCGTTTCCCGTGGTGTTGGGGCTTCCCTGGTTAACATCTCATGACCCCAACATTTCATGGCAACAGAGGGCTCTCATGGGATGGTCTGATCAGTGTGTCGGGCGGTGTGTAGGTGTTTCTGTAGGGGCAACAACGGTGGAAAGTCCGAACCAAATTCCCACAATGCACATTCCTCATGAGTATGCCGATTTGGCACTCGCCTTCTGTAAAAAGAAGGCGACTCAATTACCACCTCATCGACACGGGGATTGTGCGATAGACCTCCAGGTAGGCGCTGCGCTTCCTCGTAGTCATGTGTATCCTCTGTCTCAGGAGGAGACGGCAGCTATGGAGACATACGTCACCGAATCTCTGAGACAGGGATACATACGGCCGTCCACTTCCCCTGCGTCCTCGAGTTTCTTTTTTGTGAAGACGAAGGATGGGGGTTTACGCCCGTGTATTGATTACCGTGGTCTCAATCAGATTACAATCAAATACAGCTATCCTCTCCCTCTGATTGCTAGTATGACGGAGTCATTACACGGGGCGCGATTCTTCACAAAATTGGATCTCAGGAGCGCGTACAACCTGGTGCGCATTAGGGAGGGAGATGAGTGGAAGACAGCATTCAGTACCACCTCGGGTCACTATGAGTACCTCGTCATGCCATACAGTTTAATGAATGCTCCTTCAGTCTTCCAATCATTTGTGGACGAGATTTTCCGGGATTTGCATGGACAGGGTGTAGTGGTGTATATTGATGACATTCTAATATACTCCGCTACACGAGCCGAGCATGTGTCCCTGGTGCGTCGGGTGCTGGGTAGACAGTTGGAGCATGACCTGTATGTGAAGGCGGAGAAATGTCTGTTTTTCCAGGAGTCCATCTCCTTCCTGGGACATCGGTTGTCCGCGTCAGGGGTGGAGATGGAGATTGACCGCGTTTCAGCCGTGCGTAGTTGGCAGACTCCCACCACGGTGAAGGAGGTGCAGCGGTTTTTGGGTTTTGCCAATTACTACCGGAGGTTTATCCGGGGCTTTGGACAGGTAGCAGCTCCCATCACCTCCCTGCTAAAGGGGGGCCCGGTGCGTCTGCAGTGGTCGGCTGAGGCGGACAGGGCGTTTAAACATCTGAAGGACCTGTTCACCTCGGCTCCGGTGCTGGCACATCCGGATCCCTCTTTGGCGTTCCAAGTTGAGGTGGATGCGTCCGAGGCGGGGATCGGTGCCATACTGTCTCAGCGCTCGGGCACGCCTCCAAAACTCCGCCCCTGTGCTTTCTATTCCAAGAAGCTCAGTCCGGCGGAACGCAATTATGACGTGGGGGACAGGGAGCTGCTAGCGGTGGTCCAAGCCCTGAAGGTGTGGAGGCATTGGCTTGAGGGGGCTAAACACCCTTTTCTCATTCTGACTGACCATCGTAACCTGGAGTACATCCGGGCAGCGAGGAGACTGAACCCTCGTCAGGCTAGGTGGGCCATGTTTCTTACCCGGTTTGTATTTAAGCTCACTTATATACCAGGGTCACAGAACGCTAAGGCAGACGCCCTGTCCCGACGATATGACACAGAGGAGAGGTCCATTGAGCCCACTCCCATACTTCCGGAGTCTTGTCTGGTGGCACTGGTGGTGTGGGAGGTCGATGCGGAAATCGAGCGGGCGTTACGTGCCGACCCTACTCCCCCAGAGTGTCCAGAGGGGCGGAGGTACGTGCTGCTCGAGGTCCGTGATCGACTGATATATTGGGCTCACACGTCACCCTCCTCTGGTCATCCTGGTATTGGTCGGACAGTGCACTGCCTTAGCGGGAAGTACTGGTGGCCCACCTTAGCTAGGGACGTGAGGGTTTACGTTTCTTCCTGCTCGGTGTGCGCCCAGTGTAAGGCTCCTAGACACCTGCCCAGAGGTAAGTTACAACCTCTACCCGTTCCACAACGGCCGTGGTCTCACCTATCGGTGGATTTTGTCACGGACCTTCCCCCCTCCCAGGGGAATACCACGATCTTGGTCGTTGTGGATCGGTTTTCTAAGGCCTGCCATCTCATTCCTATGCCAGGTCTTCCTACAGCCCTACAAACGGCCGACGCCCTGTTTACTCACGTCTTCCGGCACTACGGGGTGCCTGAGGATATAGTGTCTGATCGGGGTCCCCAGTTCACCTCTAGAGTCTGGAGGGCGTTTATGGAACGTTTGGGGGTCTCGATTAGCCTTACCTCAGGTTTTCACCCTGAGAGTAATGGGCAGGTGGAGAGAGTAAACCAGGATGTGGGTAGGTTTCTGAGGTCCTATTGCCAGGACCGGCACGAGGAGTGGTCGGGGTATATCCCCTGGGCAGAGAGAGCCCAAAACTCACTACGCCACTCCTCCACTAATCTTACGCCTTTTCAGTGTGTGCTGGGTTATCAGCCGGTCCTGGCACCCTGGCATCAGAGCCTGATCGAAGCCCCTGTGGTGGATGAGTGGTTTCGGCACTCGGAGGGAACATGGAACGCTGAGCATGTCCATCTGCAGCGGGCTATCAGACGGCAAAAGGCGAGCGCCGATCGCCACCGCAGTGAGGGTCCTGGCTCTCGACCCGAAACCTGCCCCTTCGCCTGCCCTGCCAGAAGCTGGGTCGGCAGTTTGTGGGGCCATTTAAAGTCCTGAGGAGATTGAACGAGGTATGTTATAGGTTACAACTGCCCATTAATTACCGCATTAACCCCTCGTTCCATGTGTCTCTCCTCAGGCCGGTGGTAGCTGGTCCACTCCAGGAGAATGAGATATGAGAGGCTCCTCCGCCCCCACCAGACATCGAGGGGGCTACGGCGTACTCAGTCCGTTCCATCGTGGATTCGAGGCGTCGGATGGGGTGGTCTGCAGTATCTCGTGGAGTGGGAGGGGTACGGTCCGGAGGAACGGTGCTGGGTCCCTAGGAGGGACATCCTAGATCCCTCCCTGTTGAGGGATTTCCACCGGAGTCATCCGAATCGCCCTGCTTCGCGTCCTCCTGGCCGTCCCTGAGGCCGGGGTCGGCGCACGGCTCAAGGGGGGGGGGGTACTGTCACGGATTCAGCCGAGGCTGCTCCTCCTCCTTGCTTGGGCAGGATTCGGCGTTCGTCGTCCCCGGAGTACTAGCTACTGCCGATCGATGTTTCAGGGTTTGTCTTGTTTGGTCTTTATTGTTTACACCTGTTTCCCATTATGTTGGATTGTATTCCCTACATTAACCCCTGTCTCTCATTGGTATTTTGTGTGTTATTGTTTGTTGTCATTCCGGCAGTTTTTGTATGTACGGTTCTTTGTGCTTTCCTCCCTGTTTTGGAGGTTTGTTGTTTATTTTACTGTGTTCAGTAAAAAACGTTGCCAGCCGCTCTGTGTCCTGCTTTTGACTTCGCTTTTCACGTCGCGTGATATTAATATTGAATTGAACCTCTGAAGGTACATTAAAAGGTATCCAAAACAATAACGGGATTTGCTGAACCTATATTGTACTGGCAAAATTTATATCTAAATTATTTTGTCTTAGTTAAGAATAAATAGTTAGCCAGTAGACATTGATTAAATTTCCAATACCCCGGTCCACGTGGAAATTCTGTAAGAGTTATGTGAAGACCAATTAGATGATGGTCCGATCGCATTCTGTCTGCTATCATTACCTTTTTAACTTTTGATGCAAGAGAGAAAGAGACAAGAAAGTAGTCAAGACGACTAGCTTGATTAAGTCTCCTCTATGTATATCTCACTAGGTCAGAATTTTTTACTCTCCAATTATCCACTATATCTAATGTGTCCATAATATTTCTGATCTCCTTAAGGGCACAGTGATGATAGTTTGTAGAGTGATTTCCTTTACGGCCCATTGAGGTACTTAACATTGTGTTATAGTCTCCCACCATAATGATTTGATCGTTTCTTGCCTGTAAGTTAAATAAATTGGTTTAAATATTTTTGAAGAAGTACGTACAGTGAGGGAAAAAAGTACTTGATCCCCTGCTGATTTTGTACGTTTTCCCACTGACAAAGACATTAATGGTAGGTTTATTTGAACAGTGAGAGACAGAATAAAAACAAAAAAATCCAGAAAAACGCATGTCAAAAATGTTATAAATTGATTTGCATTTTAATGAGGGAAATAAGTATTTGACCCCCTCTCAATCAGAAAGATTTCTGGCTCCCAGGTTTCTTTTATACAGGTAACGAGCTGATATTAGGAGCACACTCTTAAAGGGAGTGCTCCTAATCTAAGCTTGTTACCTGTATAAAAGACACCTGTCCACAGAAGCAATCAATCAATCAGATTCCAAACTCTCCACCATGGCCAAGACCAAAGAGCTCTCCAATGATGTCAGGGACAAGATTGTAGACCTACACAAGGCTGGAATGGGCTACAAGACCATCGCCAAACAGCTTGGTGAGAAGGTGACAACAGTTGGTGCGATTATTCGCAAATGGAAGAAACACAAAATAACTGTTAATCTCCCTTGGCCTGGGGCTCCATGCAAGATCTCACCTTGTGGAGTTGCAATGATCATGAGAACGGTGAGGAATCAGCCCAGAACTACACGGGAGGATCTTGTCAATGATCTCAAGGCAGCTGGGACCATAGTCACCAAGAAAACAATTGGTAACACACTACGCCGTGAAGGACTGAAATCCTGCAGCGCCCGCAAGGTCCTCCTGCTCAAGAAAGCACATACACATGCCCGTCTGAAGTTTGCCAATGAACATCTGAATGATTCAGAGGAGAACTGGGTGAAAGTGTTGTGATCAGATGAGACCAAAATTGAGCTCTTTGGCATCAACTCAACTCGCCGTGTTTGGAGGAGGAGGAATGCTGCCTATGACCCCAAGAACACCATCCCCACCGTCAAACATGGAGGTGGAAACATTATGCTTTGGGGTTTTTTTCTGCTAAGGGGACAGAACAACTTCACCGCGTCAAAGGGACGATGGACCATGTACCGTCAAATCTTGGGTGAGAACCTCCTTCCCTCAGCCAGGGCATTGAAAATGGGTCGTGGATGGGTATTCCAGCATGACAATGACCCAAAACAACAACAAAGGAGTGGCTCAAGAAGAAGCACATTAAGGTCCTGGAGTGGCCTAGCCAGTCTCCAGAACTTAATCCCATAGAAAATCTGTGGAGGGAGCTGAAGGTTCGAGTTGCCAAACGTCAGCCTCGAAACCTTAATTACTTGGAGAAGATCTGCAAAGAGGAGTGGAACAAAATCCCTCCTGAGATGTGTGCAAACCTGGTTGCCAACTACAAGAAACGTCTGACCTCTGTGATTGCCAACAAGGGTTTTGCCACCAAGTACTAAGTCATGTTTTGCAGAGGGGTCAAATACTTATTTCCTCATTAAAATGCAAATCAATTTATAATTTTTTTTACATGGTTTTTCTGGATTTTGTTGTTGTTATTCTGTCTCTCACTGTTCAAATAAACCTACCATTAAAATTATAGACTGATCATGTCTTTGTCAGTGGGCAAACATACAAAATCAGCAGGGGATCAAATACTTTTTTCCCTCACTGTATCATCCTGATTTGGACCATGCACTTCCAACTTTACCATTTTCACTTTCTCCATAATAGCATGATCAAGATTAACATCACTACTACATCACAATCAACATCACCATCCTCTCAACACATCTCATCAAAAACCATCAGGGTTCTTATCTTCTGTATACCAATAGGTTTCCTTGTTTTAGCCTTTAAATTCATCCATATTATCTGACTGTTCCCTGACTCATCTGACACCAATAATGTTTGATCTCCACAAATTCCTTAAGAATACGGTATACAGTACTCAAGTAGTTACCATCAGAGGGAGGAGTGTATCCATAGGGTGAGTCTCAATAATCTCTCCTTCCTCCTGAAGTGCGTGATTGTTCACTACTCCTTACAAATGTAAAAACATTGGATTGGTGTAGGCATAGGCTAGAAGGAGTTTCCATATACCAGTCAAGTGCACAAAAGGGATATTATTATTATTAATGGGACGCACCTGATTGAGCCAACATATGCAGCATTTACTTCGCATGCTGTCTCCGCGAACGTGGGAACATTGCCTTTTTCTATGCATCGGCAGGACAGAACAGCAGCGTCTCGTAAACTCAAGGGCAGGGGTGTGTGTCTCTTTGTTGACAACAGCTTGTTTGCTATCTCTAATATTAAGGAAGTCTCCAGGTTCTGATGAGCTGTAGACCATACTATTTACCAAGAGAGTTTTTAAATCATAACATTTTTGTAGCTCTCTATTTACCACCACAGACCGATGCTGGCACTAAGACAGCAGTCAACGAGCTGTAGAAGGCCATAAGCAAACAAGAAAATGCTCACCCAGAGGCGGCGCTCCTAGTGGCTGGGGATTTTAATGCAGGGAAACTGAAATCCGCCCTACCTAATTGCTACCAGTATGTCACCTGTGCAACTAGAGGTGAAAACTTGTAGTCCACCTTTACTCCACACAAAGAGACGCATACAAAGTTCTCCCCCGCCCTCCATTTGGCAAATTTGACCATAACTCTATCCTCCTGATTCCTGCTTACAAGCAAAAACTCAAACAGGCTGTACCAGTGACACTTTCAATATGGAAGTGGTCCGATGAAATGGATGGTAAGATACAGGACTCTTTCGTTAGCACAGACTGGAATATGTTCTGGGATTCTGGGAAGAACCATCAAATAGGCAAAGCGTCAATACAGGACTAAGATCGAATCCTACTACACCGGCTCTGAAACTCGTCTGATGTGGCTGGGCTTGGAAACTATCATGGATTAGAAAGGGAAACCCAGACGTGAGCTGCCCAGTGACGCGTGCCAACCAGAGTAGCTAAACGCCTTCTATGCTTGTGTAGAGGACATGTGTCGGTCATGTTCTCGTGATGAGGTAACCCCACCTGCGAACTTCAAAACCCAGTGTCTGCCCTCGGCCCAACTGGGAATTTCCTATTGGTCTAAGACATTGGTTGCTCCCATGGGAGACGTGGGTTCATACAGTGCATTTGGAAAGTATTCAGACCCCTTTACTTTTTCCACATTTTGGTACGTTACAGCCTTATTCTAAAATTGATTAAAATGTTTTTTTCCCTCATCAATCTACACACAATACCCCATACTGGCAAAGCATAAACAGGTTTTTAGTTCCTTTTTAAACCTCTGAAATATACATTTAGCTCGACATTAAATTACTTCAACAATCAGTGCGGATAGAGCAGCTTGATTTGGCATGGGTAAGCGATTTAATCTGTATAGGAAAGTCGTTAAGAACAAATTGTATTTTGCCGTAACAGCATGGTTTAATCATAATGAAAGACAAACACACACTGTGCTGCCAGTCACAGTGTAGGGCGCGAGATGGAACTGACATTTTGAGGGTGAGGAAAGAGCGAGAGAGAATGCAGGATCTTGCCTTGAAGCACTGGGCATCTTGTTAAGACATACATGATCTGAATTAGGCCCACAGAATTAGCAACTTCTATGGAGGAACTTTGAATGTCTTTGAACTTCCGAGTTGGTTTAACGTTGGACCAGAGCAAACGTTAACTAGCTAACAAGCTTGTGTGTGCCGAGCAGCACTAGAATTAAACACACATCTTACCTCTCCCTCAACGTCAGCAAGACAGAGCTGATCGTGGACTGCAGGAAACGGAGGTGCCGAGCACGCTCCCATTCACATCAACAGGGCTGTATTGGAGCGGGTCGAGAGCCTCAAGTTTCTCGCTGTCCACATCACTAAGGATCTATCATGGTCCAAATACACCAACACAGTCGTGAAGAGGGCACGACAACGCCTCTTCCCCCTAAGGAGGTTAAGAAGGGCACGACAACGCCTCTTCCCCCTCAGGAGGTTAAGAAGGGCACGACAACGCCTCTTCCCCCTCAGGAGGTTAAGAAGGGCACGACAACGCCCCCTTCCCCCTCAGGAGGTTAAGAAGGGCACGACAACGCCTCTTCCCCCTCAGGAGGTTAAGAAGGGCACGACAACGCCTCTTCCCCCTCAGGAGGTTAAGAAGGGCACGACAACGCCTCTTCCCCCTCAGGAGGCCATGGGCACTCAGAGCCTTAAAAAGTTCTACAGCTGCACCGTTGAGAGCATCTTGACTGGTTGCATCACCGCCTGGTATGGCAACTGCTTGGCCTCCGACCGCAAGGTGCTACTGAGGGTAGTGCGTATGGCCCAGTACATCACTGGTGCCGAGCTCCCTGCCATCCAGGACCTGTAATCAGGCAGTATCAGGAAGGCCCTAAAAATTGTCAAAGACTCCAGCCACCCAAGTCATAGATTGTTCTCTCTGCTACCGCACGGCAAGCGGTACCAATGCACGAAGTCTGGAACCAACAGGACCCTGAACAGCTTCTACACCCAAGCCATAAGACTGCTAAATAGTTAGTTAAATAGTTACCAAATAGCTACCACGACTATCTACATTGACACTTTTTTTGCACTAACTTTCTTGACTCATCACACACACACACTGCTGCTACTGTTTATTGTCTGTCACTTTATTCCTAGTTATGTGTACAGATCTACCTCAATTACCTCATACTCCTGTACATCGACTGGGTACCCCGTGTATATAGCCACGTTATCTTTACTCATGGTGTATTTATTAATAGGTTTTCTACTTTTCTATTCTTTCTCTATTTTCTTTCTCTCTGTATTGTTGGGAAGGGCCCATAAGTAAGCATTTCACCGACAAATGGATTGAATAGAATCCCGGCCTAAGATTATGTTCAAATTCCTGATTATTGTTTGCTAGTCTTTTTCTCCACTACAGCATATAAACTCTCAGGCATGGGGGGCATGGTGGACATGGTGGACATGGGGAGGTCAACAGGCGGAGGCTGGTGGTTCACAGGCTGGGGGTGTTGCGGTCCCACCGTACTGTAGATGGTGAGTGATGCTGGACCAGGACCTGGAGACACCTGCTCTTCACCACCTGCTTGGCTGTTATCGGGAGTCTGGACAATAAAAACGTATTAACAGCTGCAATATGAATGGTGACTCAGGTATAACATGACCTCCAATCAATACATTAAATATCTCTCAGTGGCTGTTCAATGCTCTACATATACGCATTAAATTAAGATGAGTTTATTGTTCATTTGGAATTTATACGTTTTCCACTAACGACATTTTCTAAAAATGTCATCAACAGTGACACAGTACCAGTGATGTTAAATATCTGATGTATCTTACCATGACTGTAGCGTAATCTGTGCTTATAATTTCCTCTTTGCCACCTATAAAATCAACCACATAAAAATCCAACAAATATTTAAAACTAAGATCTTCAGAGTTGCTTTGAGTACACAGTCTATAAATAATGTGAAATCATCATTAACAGTTTTCACAATAGTTTAAGGAAGTTACTGTAATATGATGCAGCAGCAGCTTACGTTGTTTTTGCTTTCGCCAAAGAATAAAACCAATCAGGGCAGCAGTGCCACCGAAACCAGCAACGCCGACAGGTGTCCAGACTGTGAGAGCAGAGTTGTAGTTCCCTTGGTGTGGAAATATAGCAACATCAAAATCACTACACTCTCTCTCTCTCTGTGTGTGTGTGTGTGAGAGATCATTTGTTAGCATGTCTTACCAGATGTCATTCGACAGAGTTCCACTATCTCTTTGGTGTCGTTGGCCCAGCTGACTTGGTTGCTGTGGTTACAGATGATGGAACCCCCTGCCACATAGACAGAGAGCAGGGGGACAGTGGAGGTCTCAGCCCCTCTACTCTCTCCTCCCACCTGAGAGCAGGTGCTGTTGTTACAGATGGAGGTGACAGAGGTGTTCTGGCCTCTGCAGGTCACGGTCATGTTACAGGTGGCATTAGTGGAGGAGTTCACTGTCAGGACTGGAGGCTCAACCCTTGCTGAAAACACACAGAAACCCATTATCGTTCGTATATTAACCTGAGTACATGAGCTAGAGTACCAATGCGTCTAAAGAATTAGCCTTTAACCTATAACACCATGTTTAGCTCTATTGATTGACACTGTAACTGTATAATAAAATAGAAAAACTGTCAACCATACCTTGAACTACCAACATGTATGTAGCAACGTTGGTGTTTTTGTTACCAGACACTACTGCAGTATAACATCCACTGTCTCCTTCCTGTAGGTTCTTCAGTAGCAGAGAGAGGTTACCCTCACTAATTTCAGCCCTACCTTCAAACCTTTCAAAGGTTACTTTTGGGGGGTACTTTGCAACATTGATTGTTGTGTCAAACTTCCAAAATAGCACATCAATATTTTCCAGTGTAATATTTGTCTGGACAATCAGACGAACATCCTGTCCCTTCAACACAAACACAGGGGTCTCGGCACTGGGCTCTGAAATAAACACACAGAAAATAAATACTTTATGTGAAAAAGATTAAGAAAGTCCAGCAAGCAATATGACGAATAGAGCAGTAGAAAATATGAATTATCCTATACACCATATTTGCAAGATGTTTTAAAGATGAACCTATTAAACATATCTTCTGCCTTTGCAGCATCAGACGCACATTTGACACATTCAATGTGATGCAACTGATATTTTGGTGATACAATGGACAGTTTGTCTGCACAAAAAACATTTACACAACCATTTGGCTGTCTCCACAGCAAACTCTCCGTTGTACAACTTGTGTACAGAGCCATAGTTACAGCCCTTGCCATAAGTAATAAATAAGTATCTTTACGATAAAGAACAAGGATATCATAGCCTAGCCCTAGACTAGCTAGCAAGCTAGCCAACTTCTTTCGCCAATTAGCTTCAGCCGCCCGGTGTGCGACTGTGGCAAAGTTGGTTTGACTTAGATAGTCTGTGGGGCTAGTTAGGGACCGTCAATAAATTAAACAATGTAAATGAAGTTGTCTGCTTAAATGCTTTCAATATGTATGTATGAATTTCTACAATTTATAGCTGGTTTGAGGTTTTTAACCCTTGTGTGGTGTTCGGGTCTGTGGGACCCATTTTCAATGTTTACAAAATGAAAAATTATACAATTAATTATTTTTATCAACCTGAGACTCATTGGCCTTGGCTCATTTTCTGTGAAAAACATGTAAAATAACACATTTTCATTGAGTGCACACTGTGCACCCCCCTACACATTTTTATTACATATGTGGTGTTCGGGTCCACTGGACCTGAGGGTAATAAAAGTGTGTGTGTAGGTGAAAACAAGTAATAATGAAACAAAAAAGGTTTTCTGTGTGCCTTCACTCTGTCTTCCTCCTCCCTGGGCCTGCTGTTTCAACATAGCACCAAGAACCTGCCTGTCTCCCGCTTTTCTCACACTCTTTACCCTTTGTAGTGTGTGAAACCTCACAATGTCTTGCGGGAACCTGCACAATGTTATTACAATACTTTATTTCAATACATTGTTTCGATACATTGTAAAAAATGCAGTCTTTTCCCACACTCTACCCCAGCCAGGTGCAAATTGGGGGAGGGACACAACAAATAAATAGCTTTGCATGTGTGGCTCTTTACCACATTCAATCAGTATGGCAAAAATAATCTCTGCTCAGAGGGCCTTAGAATATTTTTTGGCAGAGAGAGAAGCTAGTGTGGAAGGAGCGTCTTCCACTTTGGAAGATGAAGAATTTTCAGAATATGAGGATCATGTCTCTGGACCGCCTTCCCCTGTTTTACAACCCTGGACCCAACGTTACTGTTGATGAGCAGCTTATGCCATTTATGGGCCGCTGCCCCTTCAGGCGGTACATACCGACTTGTGATGCTGCTTCATCATATGCGGGGAACTTGCAAGTGTATACGGGGAAGCCAGATGGAGGAGCCCCTGAGAAGAACCAAGGGATGCGGGTTGTCCTGGACGTGGCACAGGGACTCCGTGGCCACAACATCACATCCTATAACCTTTTTACTTCGCACAAGCTGGGATAGGAGCTCCTCAAGAGCTGACGATGGTAGGAACAGTACGAAAAAACAAGCCAGAGCTCCCACCTCAGCCGTTGAATACACAGAACAGGCCTATCAATTCCTCTAAGTTTGTGTTAACGGCCGACACGTCCCTAGTGTCATACGTGCCAAAGAAAGGCAAAAATGTGGTACTCATGAGTACGCTGCATAGGGATGGGAGAATCTGTGGCCGGGAACATCAAAAACCAGAAATCATAAAGGATTACATTGCCACAAAAGGAGGGGTGGACAATTTAGACAAGCTGGTGACTGGCTACAGCTGCAAAAGGAGAACCCTACGCGGGCCACTTGTGATATTCTTCAACATCTTGGACATCTCGGCGTACAACACGTTTGTCATCTGGATGGCATTGAACCCAGATTGGAACAGAGGGACACTCCAGAGGAGACGTCTCTTTCTCGAGGAGCTGGGCAAGGCATTGGTAAGACCTCAAATCCAGAGGAGGCAACATATCCCAAGGACTCCAGCTTCTGCAGCCATTGTGAGGAGTCCTCTGTAGCTCAATTGGTAGAGCATGGCGCTTGTAACGCCAGGGTAGTGGGTTCGATCCCCGGGACCACCCATATGTAAAAATGTATGCACACATGACTGTAAATCGTGTATATTATTATATATATATTATTATTATAATAAGAAATACATTTGCAACACACACACAGTAAAACTCTATCCCTCATGTGGTGTGTAGACCGGCCTTCATTTGTGTTCAATGGGGCTCATTTATAATTTCCATAAAATACATTTTTGCCAGTCCTGTCTGGTCCAGCGACGGTGGGTTTGTGCCCATAGGCGACGTTGTTGCCAGTGATGTCTGGTGAGGACCTGCCTTACAACAGGCCAGCCTCTCTCAGCCTATTGCAGACAATCTGAGCAATGATGGAGGGATTTTGCGTTCCTGGTGTAACTCGGGCAGTTGTTGTTGCCATCCTGTACCTGTCCCACAGGTGTGATGTTCGGATGTACCGATCCTGTGCAGGTGTTGTTACATGTGGTCTGCCACTGCGAGGACGATCAGCTGTCCGTCCTGTCTCCCTGTAGCGCTGTCTTATGCGTCTCACAGTACGGACATTGAAATGTATTGCCCTGGCCACATCTGCGGTCCTCATGCCTCCTTGCAGTATGCCTAAGGCACGTTCACGCAGATGAGCAGGGACCCTGGGCATCTTTCTTTTGGTGTTTTTCAGAGTCAGTAGAAAGGCCTCTTTAGTGTCCTAAGTTTTCATAACTGTGACCTTAATTGCCTACTGTCTGTAAGCTGTTAGTGTCTTAACGACTGTTCCACAGGTGCATGTTCATTAATTGTTTATGGTTCATTGAACAAGCATGGGAAACAGTGTTTAAACCCTTTACAATGAATATTTGTGAAGTTATTTGGATTTTTACAAATTATCTTTGAAAGACAGGGTCCTGAAAAAGGGACATTTCTTATTTTGCTGAAAAAACGATTGGTTTCCCACCATTTCGTTGAATTTGATTAAAAACCAAGCATAGCCTACACTGTTAAAAAGATATTGAGATTCAGTCAAATGACAGGTTTAATGTAGTTAAGTCAATTACATTTCCGCAATTCACTCAAAATGTCAAAACCTATCAAATCAAGTAGAGTTAGCAAAGAACAATGTGTTCACTCTACTTTCAAATCAGAACCAAGAAGTCAAATCAAATAAACCAACATAAATTGTGTTTACAAAAAATGTCAAGTTAAGACAGGGGTCTCCAAACCAATAGTTTTTAGTATCTTTAAGTTTGTTTTCAGTGTATTAAACTAAGCATATATAGCCCTGTTGATTTGATGACGTTTAAATGTTTAAGTTTAAATGGTGCTGGAATAGCGGAGGCAGTGCTCCTGTTGTCTTTGCGCTGACTTGCGGTAACTCTGTGGTTCTAATTCAGTAGTTGTTTAGTAAACTGTCGAAAACATTAACTTGCTTGACCATGCTGCAGGTCATATAACTGTTGGTTACATGCAATAATGGCTTTATGGACTTTACCAGACAGATGGTGCTCTCCGGTTTTGTGATGAAACAAACGCATGTGCAGTTTAATTTATACTGCCACTGTGTGACTGTAGAGCAAACAACGCAATTATCACAACATAGGTTGTAATATGGCTTTTTTACTGGCTTGTCTTGCCCAGTGATTTTACCCATGGACCCTACTGTTAAAGGGGGTTATTTTTCTAAAGAACTTATAGGGGTTCCCCCACAGTTTCAATATGAAGAACCCCTAAAGGATCTTCCTGGAAACGTTTCTTTTTAGAGTATACTTTCAGAATTGTTTGGCGAGCTACTCATAGGTGGGCTGCAAGCTACTGGTCGAGCTGCAGACCCCTGAGTTGAGATAACTATAACGTATCAAATTGTCTTAACTTATGAAATCAAGTTGAATCAGCTAAAACCTATGTGTTTACTCAACTTAAAAATGTACATCCATGAAGTCAAATCAACTGAAGCAACATAACAGATGTGTTGACTAAAAATGTCAAGTTAAGATAACTACAACTTGTCTATTGAGTTGAATCAACTTCTAACATAATGTATCCCATTGTTTTAGCCAGAGATGGGCAGTATTTCTGTAACATGTTGGCGGATGGTCCAACCAGCAAATTAAAGTTAAGGCGGGACTTCCCAGCCTCCAATGGCTGTGGATATGTAACACTATACCCCAGGCAGTGTCTGTTAATCCTGATCCTGGGGACCCAAAGAGGGGCCTTAAAGCACTATAAATCAGGATGCTGACACTACATTCAGACACTGCACCTTTGCACCTCCACCTCTAATTATGTTACACTTATGGTCAGGGTTGGGGAGTGACTGATTACATGTAATCCCCCCCCTGCTTTTTTTACTACTTGTAATCAGTTACCTTACCAGCAAAAATATTGTAATCAGATTACATACACTTTTGAAATTCAGAAAGGATGTTAGCAAAAAAATATGTTATGACACCTTTCTGTTCTCTCAATGACATTCAACTCAGCATTGAAAAAAGGTGCAAGTTTAAGTTTGTCCCACCTGAGCGAGTCTGACCACAAGTCAGAAACCACTATGATGAAACACCAAATGAGTTTGATGGATCCTTTTAGTCTTCTTCTAATGCCTCTTAAAGGGAGAATAATCCAACAGTAACTGAAAGTAATCAGATTACGTTACTGAGGTTGGATAATCCAAAAATTACATTACTGATTACAATTTTGGACAGGTAACTAGTAAATGTAACGGAAAGTAACCTACCCAACCCTGCTTATGGCAAGGCACATTGTCTAATTTCTGACACCAATGCAGCAAATTTTGGAAGCCACAAAGCTCGGAAGACTAACACTATGAACTATACCAATTGTATGGGCTATTGATACTGTTCAGCGTGTTAGGTGAGGGTCCCAGGCTATTACTAATTTAAAGGGGTAGTTCACCCAAATTACTAAATGATATATTGGTTGCCTACCATGGATTATTTTACCTGGCCACTGTTTCAAATGCTATCTTGTCCAAATCAGCTAACTTCACAATACATTTTTAGATACTTTAGGATGATTCGGATATGAAGTGAGAAAATACTATTATATATACCATTGACTTGCATTGGATATGTGCCACAAACGCTAATAAAAAGGTTAGCATTTGAAACAGTTAAACAAAACCAAAGCATGGATTGCTGTCATACCTTGTCTACAGGGTAAGGAAAGCAATATGTCATTCTGAAATGTGGTAGAAATGTACATATTGGTTTTCTTACCCTGTAAGCAGTATATGGAGAAGGTGTGACAGCAATCCATGCTTTGGTTTAGTTTCCCTGGCACGTTTTAGCATTTGTGGCACAAATCCCATTCAAGTCATGGGACCGATATTCGCATTTTTCGCGCATTATGTTCAAATCATCTATAACTGACTTTGTTGAGCTTCACAATCAATTTGAGATATTTTTGGATGATTTGCGAAATATGCTAATATCAGTCCCATGATGAATGGGATTTGTGCCACGAATGCTAAAATATTAGTATTTGGAAACAGTGTCAGGGAAGCTAAACCAAAGCATGTATTGCTGTCATACGTTGTCCATAGACCGTTTACAGGGTAAGTAAAACTAATGTCATTTTGTAATTTGGGTGAACTATCCCTTTAAGGAGGCTACTTGCAAATGTATTTTAGCGATGTTACAATTCCCACCAAGTGAGTTAACCCTGTTGGCGCCAAGCGTAGGATGTTTGCCTTTAATGCCAGTGACCCACATTCCCTTCCCTGCCCTGCCATTCGCTACATTGGTGTCAGAATTGGGATGGTGGCCGTGAGGCCATTGGAATGCACGGCCGGACATTTAAGGAGGCTGATGTGGTCAAAGCATGTTGACATGCCATTCCCACTCGGAGGGGGCAATTTAGCGGTCCTCGCTATTATGAGCCACGTTACCATTCCCAAGTGGGTTTACCCTATTGGTGTGATGTGTAGGGCAGGGGTGTCAAACTCATTTCATGGAGGGCCTAGTGTTTTTGAGGTTTTCCTTTCAATTAAGACCTAGACAACCAGGTGAGGGGAGTTCTTTATTAATTAGTGACCTTAATTTATCAATCAAGTACAAGGGAGGAGTGAAAACCTGCAAACACTCAGCCCTCCGTGGAATGAGTTTGACACATGTGGTGTAGGGTCTTTGACTTTCACGCCAGCATGTGGATTTTAGTTAAAACACTCAATTGTGATTTTCAACATTCATTAGTTAAAACAAGGAGACAGTGTTGCCAACTTAGCGACTTTGTCGCTATATTTAGCGGGTTCAGACCCCTCTAGCAACACATTTTCAAAAAAGCGACTAGCGACAAATCTAGCTACTTTTTCTGGTGTTATTGGAGACTTTTGGAGACTGACGTGAAAGTGCGTATTGTTCTTACTCTTCTCAATGAGCAGCGGGTGCTTTGTTACCCCCATCCCAAAGCACTCACAGCCGGCCCAGTCCTTGCGCAGCAGTCCCTCCCAGCTGCAGTCAGAGCAGGAGATGTTCTCCCCTCCGCGTCCAGACTGCAAATGAATCGCGCATGCGGAGAAGCCGCCACTGGCTGATCCCGCCCTGGCTTACATTCAGGGCGGGATGTAAATGTATGGTGTTTTTTACTCACTTTTTGTCTCTCCCAAGACGTTATTCCTCTCTCCTACAGCTTCCATCACAATTACATGCACATGGCCAATTACGCAAATTAGTTGATGCCGTCATTCAACGACTTCTAGCGACTTTTAAGACAGCCAATAGCTACTTTCCTTACTGAGGAGTTGGCAACACTGCAAGGAGATAGATGCAACATTCAGGAAAGCACGCCTTCCACCTTGAGCCAGGTGCTGAAAATCAGCAGCCTGGTGACTGATGATCAGAATGGAATATGTGAAGGAATAGGACAGGGCTGACCAACCCTCTTCCTGGAGATCTACCGTCCTGTGGGTTTTCAGTCCAACCCTAATTTAACACACCTGATTCTACTTATTAGCTGCTCAACAAGTCCTAAACTAGCTGATTCAGATATGCTAAATTAGGGTTGGACTGAAAACCTACAGGACAGTAGATCTCCAGGAAGAGGGTTGGGCAGCCCTGGACTAGGTCTACTGGAAAACCTTCACTACGTTGTCACTGTGCTGTTTGTTGCCACTTGATGCATGATTTTCTCACCCAAAAAGTTAAGTGTAACAGGCTAGAGCCTATTTAGTTTCAAAAAATGTTTTGTAATGGCTGTATTTACCGACGGCCTGTACAGGTCCGGAAAAAATACATGTTATTTTCTCTTCTTTTTTAAAAACTCTGCCTGTAAATCGCTATCTCTGCGACACTGATTGAGTTGCTATGTCTTCTCAAGGAGGCTTCCCCGTTCAGAGGAAATACAGAATGTTTCATGCGCTGCAGGAGCTGTATTTACTATGCTCTCTTCCAGGACAATGTGGACCGACCGAAGTTCCGATGCAACAATTGATTACTGGCGGAGGACTATAGGGAGTAAGTGGCTACTCTTAGCAAACAGATTAAGAACTTGCACAACACACTACCGGTCAAAAGTTTTAGAACACCTACTCATTCAAGGGTTTTTCTTTATTTTGACTATTTTCTAATTTGTAGAATAATAGTGAAGACATCTAAACTATGAAATAACACATATAGAATCATTTAGTATATTTGAGATTCTTCAAATAGCCCCCGTTTGCATTGATGACAGATTTACACACTCTTGCCATTCTCTCAACCAGCTTCACCTCAAATTATTTTCCAACAGTCTTGAAGGAGTTCCCACATATGCTGAGCACTTGTTGGCTGCTTTTCCTTCACTCTGCGGTCCGACTCATCCCAAAACATCTAAATTTGGTTGAGGTCGGGGGATTGTGGAGGCCAGGTCATCTGATGCAGCACTCCATCACTCTCCTTCTTGGTCAAATAGCCCTTACACAGCCTGGAGGTGTGTTGGGTCATTGTCCTGTTGAAAAGCAAATGATAGTCCCACTAAGCCCAAACCAGATGGGATGGCGTATCGTTGCAGAATGCTATGGTAGCCATGCTGGTTAAGTGTGCCTTGAATTCTAAATAAATCACAGACAGTGTCACCAGCAAAGCACCCCCACACCATAACACCACCTCCTCCATGCTTTACAATGGGAACTACACATGCGGAGATCATGCTTTCACCCACACAGCGTCTCACAAAGACACGGCGGTTGGAACCAAAAATCTCCAATTTGGACTCCAGACCAAAGGACAAATATTCACCGGTCTAATGTCCATTGCTCGTGTTTCTTGGCCCAAGCAAGTCTCTTCTTCTTATTGGTGTCCTTTAGTAGTGGTTTCTTTGCAGCAATTTGACCATGAAGGCCTGATTCACACAGTCTCCTCTGAACAGTTGATGTTGATGTGTCTGTTACTTGAACGCTGTGAAGCATTTATTTGGGCTGCAATTTCCGATGCTGGTAACTCTAATGAACTTATCCTCTGCAGCAGAGGTAACTCTGGGTGTTCCATTCCTGTGGCGGTCCTCATGAGAGCCAGTTTCATCATAGCGCTTGATGGTTTTTGCGACTGCACTTGAAGAAACTTTCAAAGTTCTTGAAATGTTCAGAATTGACTGACCTTCATGTCTTAAAGTAATGATGGACTGTCGTTTCTCTTTGCTTATTTGAGCTGTTCTTGCCATAATATGGACTTGGTCTTTTACCAAATAGGGCTATCTTTTGTATACCCCCCCCCCCCTACCTTATCACAACACAACTGATTGGATCAAACGCATTCGGAAGAAAATAAATTCCACAAATTAACTTTTAAGAAGGCACACCTGTTAACTGAAATGCATTCGAGGTGACTACCTCATGACACTGGTTGAGAGAATGCCAAGAGTGTGCAAAGCTGTAATCAAGGCAAAGGGTGGCTATTTTAAGAATCTCAAATATAAAATATATTTTGAATTGTTTAACACTTTTTTGGTTACTTCATGATTCCATATGTGTTATTTCATAGTTTTGATGTCTTCACTATTATTCCACAATATAGAAAATAGTCAAAATGAAGAAAAACCCTTGAATGAGTAGTTGTTCTAAAACTTTTGACCGGTAGTGTACTGGGGAAAGTACCCCCGCCTACCTTTTCTACACCACAGGCTGGACGCAGTTCCGATGTGTTGAGAGTATCACCGCCATGTCAACATTCCTTGACTGAATGGCCAATGCCTTCCAGGGGACCCTTCTCCGAAGAAGTCTCCACTCCCCTGAGAAATTCAGCAGAACCATCGCTTCTGCTGGATTTAGCGGATGATATTGTCACCAATCCTGCTGCCCAACCATAGAAGAGCGTCACCCGCCGTATGCCAAATGCAGGGAAGCGGCCTGTGGAGAGTGGGGCTTCTTTGGCATTGGGAAGCCTGGCCCAAATCCAGTTGTCGAACAGCTTCGGACACGGATCCTCCACGTTCCTGGGGGGATTCGGCCTCGGATCCGCTGCACTCTCCCTCTCACCGCACCTCAAGGGTGTCTGACGCACCGGCTCCGTCAGCCACAATGGGTTTTGCGGTCGGCTCGAGGCACAAAAACTGCCGGACCTCCTCTGCCATCTCACCAGCCGTTATCATCGGCAGCTTTATGGTGAGTACAAGACATCACTAGGCTGCTTCCTACCGTTCTACGCCAGAACACGGGGGCTGTTGCTGTCGTAGTCCATGTGGGATCTAATGACATTAGGTTCGCTGGCTTGGAATGGCTGAAATGGGATTTTAAAGAACTGATTGGAACTCTGAAAGACTCCAACAAGCGTTCAATTATTTCAGACCCAGTGCCATCACTGAGTCGGGGTAGCGAAAGATTCAGTAGGTTCCTGGCACTATACGACTGGCTACGAGTCTACTGTAGCTCTGTTGGAGTTACTTTTGTGGATAACTTTGACACCTTTTGGAAAACAGAAGATGCTCTTCAGAGAGGATGGGGTCCATCCAATTCATCTTGGTGCCTGAACCCTGTCCTTGCATTTCAAGGCTGCGCTGAGACATTGATTTATCAAAACCCCAAGTCCCTCTCAGGTAATCTCAACCATAAATTATCAGCTTTATCATCAAGCAGGTAACCATTATTGACTCTCTGTTTTAACCCACGTCCTCCCTCAAGGCATAGGCCCAATGGTACAGATCTAGACCATATTGTATCTATACCAATTCAAGTTACACCTGTGGTTACCAACTGAGCATAGTATGCTTGTATTAGAGTCTCCGTCTGATCTGAAATCCTGCAGCTGTGGCATTGGACTGATTCATGTAAAGGCCAGAAGTTTGATCTGGAAAATTGACTTTATTATAACTCGGGCCTCTTAAACCAACATGGACATTCTGGTAATATCTGAAACTTTGTTAAATCATTCTGTGCCGGATACTGATGTGTCTCTGGCTGGTTATAACATTTTTAGATCTGGTGGAGGTGTCGCCATATTTACAAAGGATAACTTAAATGTTTCTGTATCTCTCACTATCTCTGTCCCTAAGCAATTTGAATGTCTTGTCCTAAACGTGGAACTAATAATGTCTAACTTAGTCTAGTGGGAATGTATTGCCCTCCCTCTGCCTCAAACTGTGCTCTTAGATAGCAAGTCAGAAAATCAGCTAACTGTACTAAATCTGAAATATACATTTTGGGTGATCTTAAATAGCATTGGTTGATGCCAGCTTCTGATAGGCTGAAAGATATCTGCATTGAGCTAAAGCTAACTTTGCTGATAACTGAACCAACCTGCCCCAACTTTAAACACCCTGAAAAATCAACTATTTTAGATGTTATTTTGACAAACGCCCCTCATAAGTATTTGAAACTTTAGATTTTAAATAGCTCATCAACCACATGACTTAGCAACTTCATTTCAACCTAATTTATTCCTTACATACAGTTTCAGTCGGAAGTTTACATACACTTAGGTTGGAGTCATTAAAACTCGTTTTTCAACCACTCCACAAATATCTTGTTAACAAACTATAGTTTTGGCAAGTCGGTTAGGACATCTACTTTGTGCATGACACAAGTAATTTTTCCAACAATTGTTTACAGACAGATTATTTAACTTATAATTCACTGTATCACAATTCCAGTGGGTCAGAAGTTTACATACATTAAGTTGACTGTGCCTTTTTAAACAGCTTGGAAAATTCCAGAAAATTATATCATGGCTTTAGAACAGGGGTGTCAAACGTACGGCCCGCGGGCCGGATCAGGCCCGCAAACGGGTTTAATCCGGCCCGCGAGATGATTTAAAAAATAAATAAAAAATAAATAAATAATAATAATTCTTTTTAAGTATAAAAATGCGCTGCAATTTTTCAATAAAATAAACTGCTGTTCCAATTGCGTCCACTGGATGAAGCAATAGCAATTGTGTTAAGCAAGCAAACTGTTTATACCGGGGCAGAGCAAGTAGGTCAAGCACGTGCAGCCAATGAGCTACTTTGTTTTGCCCGCGATATTTATTACGGCTTCTACTTTTAACATTATGTGCTTTGGCACCCTCATTGCCCCAATATGTCTCTGTCAAAAAAGAGAAAAGTGGACGCAGAGTGCAGAGTGTTCCAAGAAAAATGGTCATCCTATTTAATCACGGAATTGAATGGGAAAGCTGTATGTTTGGTGTGTTCAGAGCATGTTGCAGTGCTGAAAGAATATAACCTTCGTCGCCACTATGTGAGTCTTCATGCTGACAAATATGACAACTTTCAAGGACAGCGGAGATGAGAGAAGGTGAATGAACTGTTGGCGGGTCTGAAGAAACAGCAGTCTGTGTTTACTCACAGCCGAGACATCAGTGACGCTGCAGTGAAAGCTAGCTACCTCATTGCTAATGAAATCGCAGTGGCTTCAAAACCATTTAGTGAGGGTGAATTTGTAAAAACATGCATGATGAAGGCAGCGGAGATTGTGTGCCCTGAAAAGCGGCAGGCTTTTGCAAATATCAGCCTGACAAGAAACACAGTTGCAGACAGGATTTCCGATCTTTCAGTGGATTTGGACAGCCAGTTGAAGCAAAAAGTAAAGTCATTTATTGCGTTTTCGGTTGCAATTGATGAAAGCACGGACATTACAGATGTTGCACAACTGGCCATTTTTTCATCCGCGGAGTTGATGACACATTGACCGTCACCGAGGAGTTCGTGGAGTTGGTGCCGATGACAGATACAACGACAGCAGCTGATATTTTTACCGCACTCGTCGGCGCGCTGGACAGGGTCGGAGTGGACTGGTTCAGAGAGAAAGTGCAATCTGCAAATGGAGGACGTGATTTTTTGACTTTTCACTGTATTTTGCACCAGGAGGCTTTGTGTTGCAAGTCATTAAAGATGGATAACGTCATGAAGGTGGTCATCCAAACTGTTAATTTCATCCGATCCAGAAGCCTGAATCACCGTCAGTTTGACAGCCTTCTCAGAGAGAAAGACCACATCTATGGCCTGCCATACCACACTGAGGTAAGATGGTTAAGCCGAGGTGCTGAGGCGTTTCTTTGATTTACGAGAAGAAATTGAACAGTTCATGGAAGAAAAGGGCAAACCAGTGTTAGAATTTCATTCCGCAGAATGGATGCCGGACCTTGCATTTATGGTGGATGTTACAGAGCACCTGAATAACTTGAACAAACAGCTGCAAGGGCGCAACAAAGTTGTCACGCAGTATTATGACAGCATACGTTCTTTCAAGTTGAAGCTGTCATTGTGGGAGACGCAACTTGCCGGTGGTGATGCAGCTCAATTCCCCTGTCTGAAAAATGTGTGCGCGACCCAACATGTGGCAGACATGAAGCGGTTCAAAGATAAAATAACTGGACTGTTACGGGAGTTTGAGCAACGCTTTCAGATTTATGTTTATATGTTTTTATGTTGATGTGCTATTGTTTTTAATTGATTTTATTTTATTTGTATATTTAACCTATTCTTGACTCTTGGTTCTTGCACTTGTTTGGGGAACAGGATTTCATTATTTTTATCTACATTTCTGCCTGAGAAATGACACCCTGATGTAGTTCTGTGATCTGTGATATACTTCTGTGAATCACTGAGGCATTGTGTGTTTGTGTGTTCTTTTTCTTTAGAATTTTCAAATAAACTTGACGTGTTTTATGATTAATAGTGATGTTGTGCTTGTACTATTTTGGACACACTGTCCTCAGGCTCCAGCTTTATGTTGTATGTTGATCGTATTAAAACAAAGAAAACAATCTGAAGTTGTTGTTTTTAAGTTATATATACCATGATTTTTCCGGTCCGGCCCACTTGGGAATAGATTTTCCTCCATGTGGCCCCTGAGCTAAAATGAGTTTGACACCCCTGCTTTAGAAGCTTCTGATAGGCTAATTGACATAATTTGAGTCAATTGGAGGTGTACCTGTGGATGTAGTTCAAGGCCTACCTTCAAACTCAGTACCTCTTTGCTTGACATCAAGGGAAAATCAAAAGAAATCAGCCAAGACCTCAGAAAAAGTGTAGACCTCCACAACTCTGGTTCATCCTTGGGAGCAATTTCCAAATGCCTGAAGGTACCATGTTCATCTGTACAAACAATAGTACACAAGTATAAACACCATGGGACCATGCAGCCGTCATACCGCTTAGGAAGGAGACGCGTTCTGTCTCCTAGAGATGAACGTACTTTGGTGCGAAAAGTGCAAATCAATCCCAGAACAACAGCAAAGGACCTTATGAAGATGCTGGAGGAAACAGGTACAAAAGTATCTATATCCACAGTAAAACGAGTCCTATATCGACATAACCTGAATGGCCGCTCAGCAAGGAAGAAGCCACTGCTCCAAAACCGCCATAAAAAAGCCAGGCTACGGTTTGCAACTACACATGGGGACAAAGATCGTACTTTTTGGAGAAATGTCCTCTGGTCTGATGAAACAAAAATAGAACTGTTTGGCCATAATGACCATCGTTATGTTTGGAGGAAAAAGCGAAGAACACCAAGCTTAAATAAATCAATAATTCTCTCTACTATTATTCTGACATTTCACATTCTTAAAATAAAGTGGTGATCCTAACTGACCTAAAACAGGGAATTTTTACTAGGATTAAATGTCAGGAATTGTGAAAAACTGAGTTTAAATATATTTGGCTAAGATGTATTAAGGTGTACTTCCGACTTCAACTGTAGTTATATAAAAATAATTCCACTTTTTATATACAGTACCAGTCAAGAGATTGGACACACCTACTCATTCAAAGGGTTTTTCTCTATTTTGACTATTTTTTACATTGTAGAATAATAGTGAAGACCTCAAAACTATGAAATCACACATATGGAATCATGTAGTAACCAAAAAAAGTGTTAAACAAATCAAAATATATTTGAGATTATTCAAATAGCCACCTTTGCCTTGATGACAGTTTTGCACACTCTTGGCATTCTCTCAACCAGCTTCACCTGGAATGCTTTTCCAACATTCTTGAAGGAGTTCCCACATATGTTGAGTACTTGTTGGCTGGTTTTCCTTCACTCTGCCGTCCGACTCATCCCAAACCATAAATAAAGAAAAACCCTTGAATGAGTAGGTGTTCTAAAACTTTTGGACAGGTAGTGTATATACAAAAGCACTTAAAATTCAATAGCTCCTTGATCACATGACCTAGACACCGCAAACCAACTTTCAAATGTTCAGAGGGTAGGGACATACAGTGAGGGAAAAACTTATTTGATCCCCTGCTGATTTTGTACTTTGCCCACTGACAAAGAAATGATCAGTCTATAATTTTAATGGTAGGTTTATTTGAACAGTGAGAGACAGAATAACAACAACAAAATCCAGAAAAACGCATGTCAAAAATGTTATACATTTATTTGCATTTTAATGAGGGAAATAAGTATTTGACCCCCTCTCAATCAGAAAGATTTCTGGCTCCCAGGTGTCTTTTATACAGGTAACGAGCTGATATTAGGAGCACACTCTTAAAGGGAGTGCTCCTAATCTCAGCTTGTTACCTCTATAAAAGACACCTGTCCACAGAAGCAATCAATCAATCAGATTCCAAACTCTCCACCATGGCCAAGACCAAAGAGCTCTCCAAGGATGTCAGGGACAAGATTGTAGACCTACACAAGGCTGGAATGGGCTACAAGACCATCGCCAAGCAGCTTGGTGAGAAGATGACAACAGTTGGTGCGATTATTCGCAAATGGAAGAAACACAAAATAACTGTCAATCTCCCTCGGCCTGGGGCTCCATGCAAGATCTCACCTCATGGAGTTGCAATGATCATGAGAACGGTGAGGAATCAGCCCAGAACTACACGGGAGGATCTTGTCAATGATCTCAAGGCAGCTGGGACCATAGTCACCAAGGAAACAATTAGTAACACACTACGCCGTGAAGGACTGAAATCCTGCAGCGCCCGCAAGGTCCCCCTGCTCAAGAAAGCACATATACATGCCCGTCTGAAGTTTGCCAATGAACATCTGAATGATTCAGAGGAGAACTGGGTGAAAGTGTTGTGGTCAGATGAGACCAAAATCGAGCTCTTTGGCATCAATTCAACTCGCCGTGTTTGGAGGAGGGGGAATACTGCCTATGACCCCAAGAACACCTTCCCCACCATCAAACATGGAGGTGGAAACATTATGCTTTGGGGTGTTTTTCTGCTAAGGGGACAGGACAACATCACCGCATCAAAGGGACGATGGACGGAGCCATGTACCGTCAAATCTTGGGTGAGAACCTCCTTCCCTCAGCCAGGGCATTGAAAATGGTTCGTGGATGGGTATTCCAGCATGACAATGACCCAAAACACACGGCCAAGGCAACAAAGGAGTGGCTCAAGAAGAAGCAAAATGAAGGTCCTGGAGTGGCCTAGCCAGTCTCCCGACCTTAATCCCATAGAAAATCTGTGGAGGGAGCTGAAGGTTCGAGTTGCCAAACGTCAGCCTCGAAACCTTAATGACTTGGAGAAGATCTGCAAAGAGGACTGGGACAAAATCTCTCCTGAGATGTGTGCAAACCTGGTGGCCAACTACAAGAAACGTCTGACCTCTGTGATTGCCAACAAGGGTTTTGCCACCAAGTACTAAGTCGTGTTTTGCAGAGGGGTCAAATACTTATTTCCCTCATTAAAATGCAAATAAATGTATAACATTTTTGACATGCGTTTTTCTGGATTTTGTTGTTGTTATTCTGTCTCTCACTGTTCAAATAAACTTACCATTAAAATTATAGACTGATCATATCTTTGTCAGTGGGCAAACGTACAAAATCAGCAGGGGATCAAATACTTTTTTCCCTCACTGTACAAACCCTTTGGTTTTCCCATAAAGCACAACATTAGAGCCCCAAGTCTGACTCACACAATAATGAGACTTTATGCTCTGCAATGTTGGACTGCCAGGTTTTGGGCATTCTGAATTGTATTGTGTTGAACAGTTTGTCAGATTGTCACCTCTTACCTGGATTATTGCAACACTCATCTATGGAACCCAGACCTGCTGTTTTCAACTCTCTCTCTCTCTCTACCGCACCTGCTATTTCAATATCTAAATGCCCGGCTATGAAAAGCCAAGTGACATTTACTCCTGACGTACTGACCTGTTGCAACTTCTACAACCACTGTGATTATTATTCTCTCTCAACATCAACTGTTCAGAGGGGACTGTGTGAATCAGGACTTCATGGTCCAATTGCTGCAAAGATACCACTACTAAAGGACACCATTAACAAGAAGAGACCTGCTTGGGCCAAGAAACACGAGCAATGGACATTAGACCGGTGGAAATTTGTCCTTTGGTCTGGAGTCCAAATTGGAGATATTTGGTTCCAACCGACGTGGCTTTGTGAGACGCGGTGTGGTTGAACGGATGATCTGCAGAAAATGCTGTGGGCTAAAGATGGCATTGTAATACATTAGAAGATAATTGTCGAACCGATCCGAAACACTGCTCACAACCTTCACCTCCTAAATGGTGTCGCTGGTGTATTTTGTTAGAATTTTGGAACATATTGCGCAATAGGATATAAGGTTTTTTACGAGGCGCGACACAACCCGTGTGCGCCACAACACACAGCCTATATATTTTATGCACTCGAGAAATTTTGCAAACGTTCACCCACCTTTTTAGATAAGAAAATATCTGCCGACCATTCTGTCATCCATCTAAATCAAACAATTCCATGTGTTTTGCCTTTGTCTTTATAAACGTTCACACAGCCTATCCCATGACATGGGGTAATCCAAAGAGCAACAATGCAGGTGTTGATGACCAGTGATCATCATTAATCATGTAGCCTATGCTATATACAGCATAATCACGACTTTCAAGGAGTAGGGTATTTGATGCAAACATAAGAATACTTTTCAATGTTCAAAAATTCCATCACATTCTTTTGCTCACTCGAAGAAGGCAATTTGGCCCTGGCTTGCAAGGCTATGGTCGCTGTCAGCTGTACATCCCTTGTTGCATGGTGTGATGAGATGATTACGGCAAAATATAGCCTACTAAAATGAGGGCCACTTGACCAGTGGAAGCAAACTAGCCCCATAACATCAAAGATCCACCACCATACAGTATTGTACCGTAGGCATGAGGTACATTTCTGCATATACTTCTGTTTTTCCACACCAAACCCACCACTGGTGTGTGTGGCCAAAGAGCTCTATTTCCATGTCATCTGACCATAGCACCAGTTCCAATCCAAGTGCCAATGCCGTTTCTCAAACTCCAGGCGGTGCTTTGGTCAGAAGACATGAAAATAGAGGTCTTTGGCCACACACACCAGTGGTGGGTTTGGCGTAAAAAATAAATTAAAAAATGTGTTTATGTATGGAGGATTGGTCTGAGATCCCTCCCAATGTGTTCTCCAATCTCATAAAACATTTTAGAAAAAGGCTCAGTATCATTATCCTCACAAGGGGAGGGTGCTGGAGTATTGAAAACAGGGGTGCCAATAATTCTGACCCTATCTTTTTTTTTATTATTGTTAAACAAAATCTCTTTCTCTGAGCAGTTGTATTAGTATCGAATAACATACATTTCCTTTTTTTTTTCAGCATACAATATAGCTGAGGTAATTGTTATTTATTGTATAGAGTCCTTTTGGCTCATTTATATCAAGGATCCAATAATTATGGGCCCTGCTGTAGCTATAAGTTGGGTGCTCAGAGTGGCTGTTTTTTCAGGCCACTTTTCTTTGTGGTTCAACTGTGACAGACATATCTGTAAATGAGTTGCACTATGCATAGCGGTCTGTGCTGTGACTGTCTATCTAGTTGAAGTTCCTATGCTTCAAAGGTTTGGCGCTGCTTCCTGTTACTGACTTTCCTGTAGCCTAACTGACACATTTATCTCACAGTATAATAAAAATGGTTTGATTACTCAATTGTTTGTGTTATTTCAGGCTTGGTAAATAAACATGTTTAGCTTCATAATGTTTAAAATGACAGTATCATCAAAAACTGTTGCCCTAAATTTGATAACACCCTATAACGAAAGTCTTCATGAATTACTTGAATGGTGTAAAATTCACAACATCACAACAGTGACATAAACCTTCAGTATTTCATTAGATCATATGACTTCTTCCCTCTGTCATCCCTGGGTGCGTCCCAATAATCTCTCTTTTCTCGTGAAGTGTGCACTCGTTCACTATTTCCATATCAATGTAAAACGCATTGGATTTGTGTTGGCATAGACTAAAGGGAGTTTTTCACCAGCCATTTCCTTTCAAATCCATAAAAGGAAGTGAAAAAGTGCACACCTCAAGAGAAAGGAGAGATTGTGACATAACCAACATTTCACCCCACCCCAAATGATTATAGGTACACATGTCTAATGAATGCAATCAATATAAAGATGTCTTGAAAAATTGTTTTACCTGCTTGATGTATAAAAGTCAGTAGAATAGCGATGGTGAAATGTACGAGGGTCCCCATACTTTGACAAATGTCTAAGAAAGAGGAAATAGTTTCAGTGTAATGGGACATTCCACCAATAGAGTGCCTTTTGTGTAGTGTCATAAAAAAAAAAAAAAAAAAATATATATATATATATATCATTCACCTGAGGGGCAGATTGAAATTTACTGGGGGGAGGGTGGTCCAAAATACATGAGGGTTGTGGGGGGTTTTGGGCACAGGGGTGGGTAGTGGGTTTCCCCCTGATTTACAGTCACTCTTCTGCTCGTACTTTCCTTGACTTACTTTTGATATTACCCTAATAAAGTTTAGAAATGTTTATGAAGGTTTGTTATGGTGTGTGTAATGGAACATTTTAAATAGTATGTGTCCACAAAACTGAGTATGTGACTAACCTTGTGAAACTGTCTCATTTGTAATCTTCTGGTTTGCAGAGTTTAATCTTTGTGAAACAGCTTGCTCAAGTATCTCTGTATTGATAAAAAGGGAACTGAGCCTCTCCTGTTGAGTGGGATGTTCCTGGCAGAGAACAAGGTTGGATTGTGACATCCTATCGTGTAACACTGTTGCTGGGAAAAACAGCAGCAGTGAGCATAATCACAGGAGCATCCCACCCAAGGACAGGAACTGTAAAGACACATGCTCATTACCCATTGGGTGAGAATTCAGACTGTCTACACACTGTGCTGTGTAACTGTTATTCTCTCTGAGCTCAGAAATAAAGAATCTTGGTGGCTATTATTAAGCTTTAGCTACTGCAGGCCTATGATATGAAGGCAGTGCACCCCGGCGCTCCAACGGACTCCGACAGTTCAACTTGAGGTGAGGAAGACTGTTTCAGGCCTACCAGAGTTACTCCTATAATCTAACAATATAATGCTTATCTTTATGCTAAATGTTTGGAATGAAAATGTACCCTCCTTCTGTACAGCAGATGCAGTAGCCATCTGACATAAAGAAATGCATGTCGGTGTCGTAGCATGCCACCGGCATATCTCTCTGGGGTTAGGCCTAAGCTTCTCTTCATATATATATATATATATATACTTAATATGTATATTTTTTTAACTGACAAATAAAGTCAATCATTCAAAACTGTGCAGCGGCAAATTGATGAATTGAAAGAGACCTCTGTTACAAAACACCAAAAAGTTGAATGACATTGGGAGATTGTCAAGCCAAGCCTTTGATACTGGGTAAGTCTACAATGTAGGGAGGGATGTACAGTGGGGAAAAAAAGTATTTAGTCAGCCACCAATTGTGCAAGTTCTCCCACTTAAAAAGATGAGAGAGGCCTGTAATTTTCATCATAGGTACACGTCAACTATGACAGACAAAATGAGAATTTTTTTTCCAGAAAATCACATTGTAGGATTTTTAATGAATTTATTTGCAAATTATGGTGGAAAATAAGTATTTGGTCACCTACAAACAAGCAAGATTTCTGGCTCTCACAGACCTGTAACTTCTTCTTTAAGAGGCTCCTCTGTCCTCCACTCGTTACCTGTATTAATGGCACCTGTTTGAACTTGTTATCAGTATAAAAGACACCTGTCCACAAACTCAAACAGTCACACTCCAAACTCCACTATGGCCAAGACCAAAGAGCTGTCAAAGGACACCAGAAACAAAATTGTAGACCTGCACCAGGCTGGGAAGACTGAATCTGCAATAGGTAAGCAGCTTGGTTTGAAGAAATCAACTGTGGGAGCAATTATTAGGAAATGGAAGACATACAAGACCACTGATAATCTCCCTCGATCTGGGGCTCCACGCAAGATCTCACCCCGTGGGGTCAAAATGATCACAAGAACGGTGAGCAAAAATCCCAGAACCACACATTTACATTTACGTCATTTAGCAGACGCTCTTATCCAGAGCGACTTACATGAGCAATTAGGGTTAAGTGCCTTGCTCAAGGGCACATCGGCAGATTTTTCACCTAGTCGGCTCGGGGATTAGAACCAGCGACCTTTCGATTACTGGCACAACGCTCTTAGTCACTAAGCTACCTGCCGCCCCACACGGGGGGACCTAGTGAATGACCTGCAGAGAGCTGGGACCAAAGTAACAAAGCCTACCATCAGTAACACACTACGCCGCCAGGGACTCAAAATTACAATTACAATCAAATTTACAGGCCTCTCATCTTTTTAAGTGGGAGAACTTGCACAATTGGTGGCTGACTAAATATTTTTTTTCCCCACTGTATGTTCTGTTTGTCCAGATTGACATACCAGTAGTCTGTTTATTGTGGTGTTGAAAACGCAAACCATGATGAAGCGCCCAAAGTCGGTATGCTTTGTTTATTGATTGTGTGGTGCATTGGCACAGAAACCTGTTGGTGGAAAATTCATTGAAAATACTGTATTTTATATAATAAAAAATGTGGCATCAAAATGTGGAAAATCAGATTCCCCCGTAGCTGATCATTGTCTGCAGCCGGCTCTGATTGTAGTGTAATGTACAGTACCATTTGAAAGTTTTGACACACCTACTCATTCAAGGGGTTTTCTTTATTTTTACTATTTTCTACATTGTAGAATAGTAGTGAAGACATCAAAACTATGAAATAACACATATGGAATCATTTAGTAACCAAAAAAGTGTTAAACAAATCAAAATATATTTTACATTTGAGATTCTTCAAATAGCCACCATTTGCCTTGATGACAGTTTTGCACACTCTTGGCATTCTCTCAACCAGCTGAATGAGGTAGTCACCTGGAATGCATTTCAATTAACAGGTGTGCCTTGTATAATGTTAATTTGTGGAATTTCTTTCCTTCTTAATGTGTTTGAGCTAATCAGTTGTGTTGTGACAAGGTAGGGGTGGTATACAGAAGATAGCCCTATTTGGTAAAAGACCAAGTCCATATTATGGCAAAAACAGCTAAAAAAAGCAAAGACGGGATCTGCCCCTGTCTCACAAACACCGCTCAGTGATCACACAGACTAATGGTTGGTATCTACGGATGCGCGCCAGCGTTACAGTGGGACTCATTGGGTTAAACATCAGAGACAAATGTACATTATTATTTATTTCATGTGATTAGTGATTAATCTTCAGATATGACTTTGTCAAAGCAATAAAATAACGAGGGCTTTACCAATGATGGTGAAAACATGGGTTAGAATCTTTCTAGTAGTGGGACATACCAAAATGGAAATTTTCAGAGAAAACAACAAATTTATTTGAATGAAAACACACTATTGGAATTTTTAACATGGTTTAGTTAAAGCATAGGTCTATGTCATCCAACTCTTAAATTGAGTGTTGTATCAAAAGGTACACACATAATGTCACTAGGACATAAAAGGCACTGTATTTGTGGAACGACCCTTCTACATGGTCTACAGTAGCTGAGGCTTTGTTACAGAAGTTAAATGTACTTCCTCTACTTCCTCTTTCTTAGACATATGTCGAAGTGTGGGGAACCATTTCACCATTGGTATTCTTTGTACAGTGCACTTCCTAATGCGGTATACATTATCATTCTGACATTATTACACCTTTTTTCTATGCTATTTGACCATTTTTATTTCATTTTAGTTGACAGTTAAACATTTGGAAGACAACATTCAAGTTTTTCAGTGAAAACCTAGCAGGTTTGGGCTCAATGACAGGAAGAATAATTTAATTCAGTGCAATTCAAATAAATTCTGCTCAGTTTCACTGAATCTGACAGGTCACACTTCCAGATACCAAAGAATATTTCACTTTTCTCTGGAAACAATGCTCATATACTCTTTTAACCTTAGTGCTTACAATAGCCAATTCCACTGAGTGTACATAACATTAGAAACACCTTCCTAATATTGAGTTGCACCACCCTTTGCCCTTAGAACAGCCTTGAATTGTTGGAGTGTGGACTCTACAAGGTGTAGAAAGCATTCCACAGGGATGCTGGCCCATGTTGACTCCAATGCTTCCCACAGTTGGGTCAAGTTGGCTGAATGTCCTTTGGGTGGTGCACCATTCTTGATACACACGGGAATATGTTAAGCGTGAAAAACCTTGACACAAACCAGTGCGCCTGGCACCTACTACCATACCCCGTTCAAAGGCACTTAAGTATTTTGTCTTACGCATTCACCCTGAGGCCATGTGCTAAACAGAGGGAGTAAGGTAGTGTAGTAAACAACCAAAGATTAAGACTAAAAGTGGTGAAAGTAATGGCCTAGAATAAGGGAAAACTCCAGGTAAAAATACACTTTATCTAGTCCTTGGCCTATATCCTAATCTGACTTTGGTGCAGGTCATGTTGTTCTTCACATTACTGTCTCTGGTAAACACACACTATGTCAAATAATAATAATAATAATAATAATATGCCATTTAGCAGACGCTTTTATCCAAAGCGACTTACAGTCATGTGTGCATACATTATTTGTCACGTGCACAGGATACAGAAGGCATAAACGGTACAGTAAATTGTTTACTTGCATATTTGCATTGAAGCAATATGAAAAAAGGAAAGTACCCAGTTAAAAAAATGTTATAATTATTAGATGACGCTAATTAGGTTGAGGTCGGGGGATTGTGGAGGCCAGGTCATCTGATGCAGCACTCCATCACTCTCCTTCTTGGTCAAATAGCCCTTACACAGCCTGGAGGTGTGTTGGGTCATTGTCCTGTTGAAAAACAAATGATAGTCCCACTAAGTGCAAACCAGATGTGATGGCGTATCGCTGCAGAATGCTGTGGTAGCCATGCTGGTTAAGTGTGCCTTGAATTCTAAATAAAATCACAGACAGTGTCACCAGCAAAGCACCCCCACACAATCACACCTCCTCCTCCATGCTTCACGGTGGGAACTACACATGTGGAGATCATCCGTTCAGCTACTCTGCGTCTCACAAAGACACGGCGGTTGGAACCAAAAATCTCAAATTTGGACTCATCAGACCAAAGGACAGTTTTCCACCGGTCTAATTTCCATTGCTCGTGTTTCTTGGCCCAAGCAAGTCTCTTCTTCTAACTGGTGTCCTGTAGTAGTGGTTTCTTTGCAGCAATTCGACCATGAAGGCCTGATTCACGCAGTCTCCTCTGAACAATTGATGTTGAGATGTATCTGTTGAGACCTTCATGTCTTAAAGTAATGATGGACTGTCATTTCTCTTTGCTTATTTGAGCTGTTCTTGCCATAATATGGACTTGGTCTTTTACCAATTAGGGCTATCTTCTGTATACCACCCATACCTTGTCACAACACAACTGATTGGCTCAAAAACATTACAAAGGAAAACAAATCCACACGTTAACAAGGCACACCTGTTAATTGAAATGCATTCCAGGTGACTACCTCAGGAAGCTGGTTGAGAGAAAGCCACTTGTGCAAAGCTGTCATCAAGGCAAAGGGTGGCTACTTTGAAGAATATATTTTGATTGGTTTATCACTTTTATGGTTACTACATGATTCCATATGTGTTGTTTCATAGTTTTGATGTCTTCACTATTATTCTACAATGTAGAAAATAGTACAAATAAAGAAAAACCCTTGAATGAGTAGGTGTGTCCAAACTTTTGACTAGTACTGACTAAAATGACTAAAATGTAAATGTATGTACACATGTTCATGAAATACAATAGATGGCTGTAATCACCCCCAGATGCACCTGGCTAACTTGATGAGTCATGTAATCATCTGGCGAAGTGGAGTCTTTTGTTTAGACATGTAGCTAGCTAGCTAGCTAAACAATGAACCACAATCACAACCCATACTACTAGCAATACAAACTTATTGTCATAGCTGTAGTATGAATCTGCAGGTAGCTAAAGCTAACAAACTTGGTTACATTTTAGCTAGCTAGCTAACATTATGCTATAACTAGCAATGCAAATGGTTTTCTGATACTGATAATATTACTACACAGACCATACCCATAACGTTAGCTAGCGAGCCAGCAAGCTAACGTTCGCTAGCTAGCTAACAGTACACTTTAACTTTCAACGAAAATGACTTCCTGACAAAATTAGAAACTTATAATACCTGAAATTGTAGCTACACTCTTACCCGTATACATGGATGAACGCATCATGGCAGTCTTGAACCCTTTAACGGAGTCAGGTTTGTAGGCCTCCTTGCTCGCACACGCTTTTTCAGTTCTGCCCACACATTTTCTATAGGATTGAGGTCAGGGCTTTGTGATGGCCACTCCAATACCTTGACTTCGTTGTCATTAAGCCATTTTGCCACAACTTTGGAAGTATGCTTGGAGTCATTGTCCATTTGGAAGACCCATTTACGACCAAGCTTTAACTTCCTTACTGATGTCTTGAGATGTTGCTTCAATATATCCACATAATTTTCCTTCCTCATGATGCCATCTATTTTGTGATGTGCACCAGTCCCTCCTGCAGCAAAACAGCCCCTCAGCATGATGCTGCCACCCCCGTGCTTCATGGTTGGTATGGTGTTCTTCGGCTTGCAAACAACCCCCTTTTTCTTCCAAACATAATAATGGTCATTATGGCCAAACAGTTCTATTTTTGTTTCATCAGACCAGAGGACATTTCTCCAAAAAGTACAATCTTTGTCCCCATGTGCAGATGCAAACCGTAGTCTGACTTTTTTATGCCGGTTTTGGAGCAGTGGCTTCTTTCTTGGTGAGCGGACTTTCAGGTTATGTCGATATAGGACTCGTTTTACTGTGGATATAGATACTTTTGTACCTGTTTCCTCCAGCATCTTCACAAGGTCCTTTGCTGTTGTTCTGGGATTGATTTGCACTTTTCGCACCAAAGTGCGTTCATCTCTAGGAGATAGAACGAGTCTCCTTCCTGAGCGGTATGATGGCTGCGTGGTCCCATGGTGTTTATATTTGCGTACTATTGTTTGTACAGATGAACGTGATACCTTCAGGCGTTTGGAAATTGCTCCCAAGGATGAACCAGACTTGTGGAGGTCTACAATTAGTTTTCTGAGGTCTTGGTTTCTTTTGATTTTCCCATGATGTCAAGCAAAGAGGCACTGAGTTTGAAGGTAGGTCTTGAAATACATCCAAAGCTACACCTCCAATTTACTCAAATGATGTCAATTAGCCTATCAGAAGCTTCTAAAGCCATGACATCATTTTCTGGAATTTTCCAAGTTGTTTAAAAAGGCACAGTCAACTTAGTGTATGTAAACTTCTGACCCACTGGAATTGTGATACAGTGAATTATAAGTGAAATAATCTGTCTGTAAACACTTGTTGGAAAAATTACTTGTGTCATGCACAAAGTAGATGTCCTAACCGACTTGCCAAAACTATAGTTTGTTAACAAGAAATTTGTGGAGTGGTTGAAAAAACTAGTTTTGATGACTCCAACCTAAGTGTATGTAAACTTCCGACTTCAACTGTATCTCTCAAGTCCTGACACTCATAGTCTTGACACATCTCTCTCAACTCAAGTTCCTCAACAGGAAGTTCCCCAAATCTAAATTTACACATGAAACCATGGTTACCATTAGTGGAAAAAAAGAAGCGTGCACTCATAAGTCTGGGGTTGCGTCCCAAATGACAGCCTATTCCCTATATAGTACACTACTTCTGACCAGAGCCCTATAGACCGTGGTCAAAAGTAGTGCACTACAAAGGGAATAGGGTGCTATTTGAGTCTATTAAAATGCTCTCTGGTGTCTAAGATTCTACAACATAGAATAGGCCTGGAACACATCATAGAACACATTGTTCTGCCAGCGTTGACTCCTCTAAGTAGCGCTTTGTGATTATTTAAACAAAAAACTTTTTCTATCAATGTTTTTATTATAGCCACAAGAACAACACGTTGCAAACCGACATACACAATCACATATAATATGAATAGAAATCATAATTTAAAAAGTTTATTCAGTGTTAAAGTGCTTTTAGTCATGTTAAAAGTACAAATCTATATACACCCAGTGGCCAGATTATTAGAAACACCCATGTAGTACCGGGTCGGACCCCCCCCCCCCCCCCCCCTTTACCTTCAGAACAGCCTGAATTCTTTGGGGCTTGGAAAAGTTGCTCAATTGGTATCAAGGGACCTAACATGCCAGGAAAACATTCCCCAGACCATTATACCACCGCCACGAGCCTGTACCATCGACACCAGGCAGGATGGGGCCATGAACTCATGCTGCTTACGCCAAATCCTGGAGCCGCTTCTTCTTGTTTTTAGCTGATAGGAGTGGAACCCAGTGTGGTCGTCTGCTGCAATAGCCCATCCGTGACAAAGACCGACGAGTTGTGCTTTCCGAGATGTCGTTTTGCACACAACTGTCCCCGTGCCCAAGAACTCTAAGATAACCTGCCTAAATGACTACCGACCCGTAGCACTGACGTCTGTAGCCATGAAGTGCTTTGAAAGACTGGTCATGGCTCACATCAACAGCATAATCCCAGAAACCCTAGACCCACTCCAATTTGCATACCGCCCCAACAGATCCACAGATGATGCAATCTCTATCGCACTCCACACTGCCCTTTCCCACCTGGACAAGAGGAACACCTACGTGAGAATGCTATTCATTGACTACAGCTCAGCATTCAACACCATAGTGCCCTCTAAGCTCATCACTAAGCTAAGGATCCTGGGACTAAACACCTCCCTCTGCAACTGGATCCTGGACTTCCTGACGGGCCGCCCCCAGGTGGTAAGGGTAGGTAACAACACATCTGCCACACTGATCCTCAACACGGGGGCCCCTCAGGGGTGCGTGCTCAGTCCCCTCCTGTACTCTCTGTTCACCCATGACTGCATGGCCAGGCACGACTCCAACACCATCATTAAGTTTGCCGACGACACAACAGTGGTAGGCCTGATCACCGACAACGATGAGACAGCCTATAGGGAGGAGGTCAGAGATCTGGCCGTGTGGTGCCAGGACAACAACCTCTCCCTCAACGTGACCAAGACAAAGGAGATGATTGTGGACTACAGGAAAAAAAAGAGGACTGAGCACGCCCCCATTCTCATCGACGGGGCTGTAGTGGAACAGGTTGAGAGCTTCAAGTTCCTTGGTGTCCACATCACCAACGAACTATCATGGTCCAAACACACCAAGACAGTCGTGAAGAGGGCACGACAAAGCCTATTCCCCCTCAGGAGACTAAAAAGATTTGGCATGGGTCCTCAGATCCTCAAAAAATTCTACAGCTGCACCATCGAGAGCATCCTGACTGGTTGCATCACCGCCTGGTATGGCAACTGCTTGGCCTCTGACCGCAAGGCACTACAGAGGGTAGTGCGTACGGCCCAGTACATCACTGGGGCAAAGCTCCCTGCCATCCAGGACCTCTATACCAGGCGGTGTCAGAGGAAGGCCCTCAAAATTGTCAAAGACTCCAGCCACCCTAGTCATAGACTGTTCTCTCTGCTACCGCACGGCAAGCGGTACCGGAGTGCCAAGTCTAGGTCCAAAAGACTTCTCAACAGCTTCTACCTCCAAGCCATAAGACTCCTGAACAGCTAATCATGGCTACCCGGACTATTTGCACTGCCCCCCCACCCCATCCTTTTTACGCTGCTGCTACTCTGTTAAGTATTTATGCATAGTCACTTTAACTCTACCCACATGTACATATTACCTCAACTACCTCAACTAGCCGGTGCCCCCGCACATTGACTATGCAACGGTACCCCCTGTATATATAGCCTCCCTACTGTCACTTTATTTTACTGTATATATAGCCTCCCTACTGTCACTTTATTTTACTTCTGCTCTTTTTTTCTCAACACTTTTTTGTTGTTGTTTTATTCTTACTTTTTTGTTTAAAATAAATGCACTGTTGGTTAAGGGCTGTAAGTAAGCATTTCACTGTAATGTCTGCACCTGTTGTATTCGGCACATGTGACCAATAAAATTTGATTTGATTTGAACTGTTGTACTGCACAGTTTTTGCCTGTTTGTGGCCTGCCTGTTAGCTTGCACAATTCTTGACATTCTCCTTCGAACCTCTCATCAACAAGCTGTTTTCGCCCACAGGACTGCCGCTGACTGGATGTTTTTTGTTTGTCATACCATTCTCAGTAAACCCTAGACACTGTCATACGTGAAAAACCAGGAGGGCGGCCGTTTTTGAGATACTGGAACCGGCGTGCCTGGCACTGACGATCATATCACGCTCAAAGTCGCTTAGGTCACTAGTTCTGCCCATTCTAACGTTAAATCAAAACAGTAACAGTGTCTAGATGCCTGTCTGACTGCTTTATATACTGTAGCAAGTCACGGCCATGTGACTCACCGTCTATAGGAGCGAACCATTTTCGTGAACGGGGTGTTGGTACATAATAAACTGTCGCTGAGTGTACATTCCAGTGATAAGTGCTACAAATGTTCCTAAGCTGCCAAGGTACTTAATGAAGGGCTAACTGCGTTCCTCTGTATATACAATAACATATATCTGTGCAGACAATGTACACTGACACCAATACCACCTTAAATAAGCATCTTCTTTATTTTCTATAATAGCTGATGTCCCCTATGTAAAATTAACTATTCTGATACGTTGTCAAACCAATCAATTCATTTCTAGCTCAGGTTAGATACATGTGTACTGTGCAATGTATCTGTCAAGTTGTGAACTGCAGGTTTCAAGTTTTTGTCATGTGTTTAAGTACAGTGAAATGCCTTTCTTGCTGCTTGCTCTTCTTGTAACACAATCTAAGAAGATATCAAATGTGATAATACTATAAGAAAATGAATAACTGACATTTGAATTGTTACTGTACCTGGTTGTAGGATGACAGCCAGCGAGGCAGCACAGAACAGCAGAAGGAAATGTATCATTTCTGAAGATGGAAGTGGTGGAGAAGCCATTGGGCCATGCAGGCCAGTCAACTGATACTGTTTAACTGTTGAACTAGGTACTGGAGCCAGTTACTGGATTGATAGTACCAACACAGTTTCCCCTAGGTACAGGTCTAGGATCAGCTTCCCCTCCCCCAATTCTAACCTTAACCATTAGTGGGGAAATATAAAACTGACCCAAGATTGGCGATGCGCAAAAGAAAAATGCCTGCGCTATATTGGTCCGCTAATACAGGAACAGCATTTGTATTTTTATTTATTCAACCTTTTTAACCCTTGCAAGTCAGTTAAGAACAAATTCTTATTTACAGTGACGGCCTACCAAGAGGCAAAAGGCCTCCTGTGGTGGCGGGCGCTGGGATAAAAAAATAAAATGTAGGACAGAACACATGTCACGACAAGAGAGACACCACATAAAGAGAGACCTAAGACAACAACACAATATGGCAGCAACAATTTTTTTTTTTTTTTTTTTTTTTTTTTTTTTTTTTTTTGTCATTTAGCAGACACTCTTATCCAGAGCGACTTACATGAGCAATTAGGGTTAAGTGCCTTGCTCAAGGGCACATCGACAGATCTTTCACCTAGTCGGCTCGGGGATTAGAACCAGCGACCTTTCGGTTACTGGCACAACGCTCTTAACGACTAAGCTACCTGCCGCCCCGACAACACATGACAACACATGACAACACAGCATGGTAGCAACACAACATGACAACAACACGGTAGTGGCCCATGCAGTACTTTAGTGATTTATTTTCAACTAAACGTATTTGAGTGTTTACCAGCATTTGTAACTTGAGTCTGATAATTGTCTGTACAAAACAGTTTATCTGATATTACTTATGGAATACAAAAAATATGTTTTCCAGTTTCTTGAAATAATTAGCAAATGTAACTTATTTCTATGTGAAATGGTCTATTAATTCCTTTTACTAGACACTCTTATCCAACTTACAGCAGTGCAGTGCATACTTTTTCGTACTGGTCCCCCATGGGATTCAAACCCACAACCCTAGTGTTGCAAGCGCCACATCGTCACAAACCACTTGATGTCTCAATTACTGTATTGTGTATTGTTTTTCTTCATGGTGATGGAAAGTCTACAGGTACAAATCTAGATGACCAGCCTATGTACAATCCAGTAATGTACATTTTACATTAAGTGGTTTGTAAGGATGGTCAATTAATACTGCACAAAAAGTGGTTGTTTTCCATGTTATTTTATCAAGAAAAATATTTAATTTGATGTGGATGTTTTGTGTCGTCGCCCGTAACTTTGCACCTTTTGATGTAAATGTTTGAGGACAGGGTTTTGTTCTTTCCATTAGAATGACAATCTCAGAGAAAGGAACAGGGCAACAACTCTTACAATTCCAACAACTGAATCCTGCAAGATGCTGCTCTTAATTATACAACTACCATTTTTGCCAATGCTGAAACAAATATTTTGCTCATGCAACAGACATCTATATTGGTCCCATAATACAGGACTAGTAAAGGCCCAGTGCACACATTTTGTGGAAAATATTTTTGTGAAAAAAACATTCATTTTTTAGTTAATATTCGTTTTTTATTCTGATTTTTCAGGGGGTGCTGCAGCATCCTCAGCACCCCTACTTCCTGTGGCTATGCCAAGATCAGTTCCTAGGGTCAACTCCCCCCTACACCGGTCCCTTTAGAGGAGGGGGAGGGGTGTCACAGACCATGTTTTGGGGGAGTGTGCAATTGGCATGCTGACTGCAGGAATGTCCACCAGAGCTGTTGCCAGAGAATTTAATGTTAATTTCTCTACCATAAGCCAACGTCGTTTAGAGAATTTGGCAGTACGTCCAACCAGCCTCACATCTGCAGACCACGTGGAACCATGCCAGCCGAGGACCTCCACATCCAGCTTCCTCACCTGCGGGATGTCTGAGACCAGCCACCGGATAGCTGATGAAACTGTGGGTTTGCACAACCGAAGAATTTCTGCACAAACTGTCAGAAACCGCCTCAGGGAAGCTCATCTGCGTGCTCGTCATCCTCACCAGGGTCTTGACCTGACTGCAGTTCTGTTTCGTAATTGACTTCAGTGGACAAATGCTCACCTTCGTTGGCCACTGGCACACTGGAGAAGTGTGCTCTTCACGGATGAAACCCGGTTTCAACTGTACCGGGCAGATGGCAGACAGCTTGTATGGCATCGTGTGGGCAAGCGGTTTTCTGAAGCCAACGTTGTGAACAGAGTGCCCCATGGTGGCGGTGGGGTTATGGTATGGGCAGGCATAAGCTACGGACAACGAACACAATTGCATTTTATTAATTGCAATTTAAATGCACAGAGATACCGTGACGAGATCCTGAGGCCCATTGTCGTGCCATTCACCTGCCACCATCACCTTATGTTTCAGCATGATAATGTACGGCCCCATGTCGCAAGGATCTGTACACAATTCCTGGAAGCTGAAAATGTCCCAGTTCTTCAATAGCCTGCATACTCACCAGACATGTCACCCATTGAGCATGTTTGGGATGCTCTGGATCGAAGTGTACAACAGCATCTTCCAGTTCCCACCAATATCCAGCAACTTTGCACAGCCATTGAAAATGAGTGGGACAACATTCCACAGGCCACAATCAACAGCCTGATCAACTCTATGTGAAGGAGATGTGTCGCGCTGCATGAGGCAAATGGTGGTCACACCAGACACTGACTGGTTTTCTGATCCACGCCCCTACGTTTTTGTTGTTAAGGTATCAGTGACCAACAGATGCATATCTGTATTCCCAGTCATGTGAAATCCATAGATTAGGGCCTAATTTATTTATTTGAATTGACTGAGTTCCTTATATGAACTCAATAAAATCCTCTAATGAACTTTAACATACTGTTATTCTATGGTATATTGTTAGGTAAAAATGTTTTTTAAAAAACACTTGCAGAAACAGCCTGAACATACATGGATCAAACGTTGATGATCTCTGAATCCACAGTTTGATATCCTTTCATCTTATTTAATACAGAAATGTCCTGTGAAAGAATTGGACTTCTCTGCACACAGAGACATGCTACATTTGTTCAAGGTTGTCTTTACATGAAAGACACATGCATCACCATGAACCAAACTGCTGTTGTTATTGCATGTGGTTGGTGCCAGAAAAGAGAAGTTGCTCCACAGGCCACAATCAACAGCCTGATCAACTCTATGTGAAGGAGATGTGTCGTGCTGCATGAGGCAAATGGTGGTCACACCAGACACTGACTGGTTTTCTGATCCACGCCCCTAAGTTTTTGTTGTTAAGGTATCAGTGACCAACAGATGCATATCTGTATTCCCAGTCATGTGAAATCCATAGATTAGGGCCTAATTTATTTATTTCAATTGACTGAGTTCCTTATATGAACTCAATAAAATCTTTGAAATTGTTGCATGTAGCGTTTTTTGTTGTTCAGTGAAAACATTGAATATGTCCTCTTATGAACTTTAACATACTGTTATTCTATAGTCACTATATTTAATGTCCTCTAATGAACTTTAACATACTGTTATTCTATAGTCATTATATTTAATATGTCCTCATGAACTTTAACATACTGTTATTCTATGGTATATTGTTATGTAAAAATGTATAAAAAAAACACTTGCAGAAACAGCCTGAACATACATGGATCAAACGTTGATGATCTCTGAATCCACAGTTTGATATCCTTTCATCTTATTTAATACAGAAATGTCCTGTGAAAGAATTGGACTTCTCTGCACACAGAGACATGCTACATTTGTTCAAGGTTGTCTTTACATGAAAGAAACATGCATCACCATGAACCAAACTGCTGTTGTTATTGCATGTGGTTGGTGCCAGAAAAGAGAAGTTGCTCTTAATTTAAGCAGGAAATACAGACACAAGCAAATATACTCTGTATCCTCTCTTCTACCTTGCATATCTGTCTGTCCATCTACCTATCTATCATATGCATTGGAGCACCACCTCAACACCATGAAGTTGAACATGTCTCTCATTTTTAGGGTTTTGATTGTTGACCTGCATAGCATCATCAGGTAGACATTTCTGTATCATTTTTGTTGTAATGATCATTTCTGGGTGTCCAGACAGAGGTTTGAGTTTACCAAATTCAACACAGGCATATTTTGGCCGTAGCCCACTACAAATAAATCAAGGATACCCGTATAAAACAACCGTGACCACCTCTTGTTAAGACCAGATGAAAGCGAGAGAACAATGGCTAAGCATGGTCTTAAACTAGCGGTGCTCCACCCCCCCTGCCAAACCCCACCCCCGCCGTTCCACCAACCACCAGGATGCCCGGCACCAGAACATTCCAGTCATTCCCGTGGTTGGCAGATAGCAGGTTGACTGGCATGTTGGACCCCGCGAACACTGGGTACTGGTAAGTACAACACAACCAACGAACAGCATAACACATAACACACAGCTTTCTGTGCGGGTCGCTACAATACTATCGAAATCTTGCTCTCCTGATCTATGTCAAATATACAATCCCTCTCCACCCTTAAACTAATACTCAATCGAATCTGCCTATCCCAAGAACAATTGATCATTCCTTGTCTCAGTTCAAGGAGGCCTGAAAAAGGTTGATCAACCTCATCAAATAGGCTACACACAGTTAGCGGATGTTATCTAAGCCCAAGCGATAAGGAGTCACAGTTTAGCGGGCATCCTCACAGCCTAGCGCCTTTGCTCCCTGACTCATTTTCCAACTTTCTAATGTTAAGCAAGAGCTTCCACAGCAAACGATAATCTCTCTTGGCTGGCTAAATCTCAGATGAAATCCTTTTCCGGCTCCTAATATTATAGTTCAATAAGATGGGTCTAGGTTAATTTATTCCAGAAATTCAGATCCTCATTCAGTTAACCAACCAGATGCTAAAATATTCAATCAATTAACCTAATTAAGAACCTTACGTAAAACAACATTCACTGATGAGGGTCCTGAACAACAAAACTGAGTTTTATTAAACATTCCAGACAGGCATAAAATAGTCCCGGTTTTATCACAAAAATCACACAAGCATGATAAATGTAGATACATGTATATAACCTTATATTAGCGCCTTTAACTCACATCCCTATAGGACAACCAATACACAGTTTGTCTATTACAACTATATGAGAAGCACAAATTAATAACAAGAAAACGACTATACAGTATTGTTAAAAAGAATCACACTTCTATTATAAAACAAAAAGACAAGTGTTTTCTCAGTGACAGTTCCCCATCCCCACCAACAACACATCTTCCTTTCTACAATAATTATCTCCCTCTTTGGCAGCGTTTAGACAGGCAGCCCAATCCTGATATTTGCCCTTCGCGAGGCATTGGAAAAACTCCCTGGTCTTTTTGGTTGACTCTGTTTAAATTCACTGCTCGACCTTATTAGTGGGGTACAGAGAAGGTAGTAATTCAAAAATCATGTTAAACACTACTGCACACAGTGAGTCCATGCAACTTATGTGACTTGTAAAGCACGTTTTTACTCCTGAACTTATTTAGGCTTGCCATAAAAGGGTTGGACTACTTATTGACTCAAAACATTTCAGCTTTTAATTTTTATTTAATTTGTGTAAAATGTTTAAACTGAATTCCACTTTGACATTATGGGGTATTGTGTGTAGGCCAGTGACATTTCAATTTAATCAATTTGAAATTCCGTCTAACACAACAAAATGTGGAAAAAGTCAAGGGGTGTGACTACACCATTTTATTGTACTGCTTCATTTTGTTAAACTGTTTCCACTGGTATAAAAAATACAACTTTCTGTTAAAACATATGCCATGATATTTTTTTTTTTTACAGGAAATCTATTTAAACTGCACATTTCACTCAGACTCAATAATTTATTCAGCTTCTATACACTTCATTAGACAATCTCAAAGTGCTTGAAAATAAATAAACAAACATCAGATCAAATATGTAACTACATAACAGTAGGTCTGGACTACGACAATTGTCAGCTAGAGTTAAACGTTTTGGGTGTTTGAAGCCTCTAACAGACGGGGCGATAGTCTAGAGGGATCCACACAGCTTGAGGAGAGGGAGGGGTTTGTCAACAGGGGAGAGATGAGCAAGTCCTCCTGTGGCAGGCAGCATAGTTTGCTCTCCATCACTGCCAGCTCGCCATCCATTGCAGTCCTCCTCATGGGTCCGGAGACCGTACAAACATCCCAAGAAAAGGGTGGTGTATTGGGCTTCTTTTTGCCACAGTTGTTGTGCAGTAGGCCTGAGTTTGAACCGTCCACGATCTTGATGAGTTACCTTGCTGGAGACTTGAAGAGTTGTTAGCTTCCTGAACTCATCCCTACGGGCTTTCGATAAGTGGGCTAACACAGTCTTGTGACATGCAGGAGACCCGGTTCGAACCCAGTCAGTCACAAAAACAAGTTTGAATAGGGTGTGGGAACAGCTATCCCAGGGCTGTTCAACTATATTTTTATGGGGGCCATATTGCATTGTCACAAAGCCTTCTAACATGTCCTGAGAGTCATATAGGGGAACAGAGGCATGACAATGTTCCTGAGAGTCTTAGCTTTCAGGGATGGGGTCTTAAATGAAATTTTGGCCAAAAAGGCAAACTCGGCTCCATCATTAATTGAATCAGATGGCTCATTCATCACAAAACCCACTGATATTGCTAACTCTTTTAATACTTTTTTTTATGGGCAAGACTAGCAAACTTAGGCATAATATGCCAGCAAGTACATCTGACCAAATTATGAAAGACAATAATTGTAATTTTGAATTTCATAAAGTGAGTGTGGACTGGTGAGAAAAGTATTGTTGTCTATAAACAATGACAATCCACCGGTGTATGACAACTTGGATGGAAAATTACTGATGATAAAAGTGGACGATATTGCCACTCCTATTTGCCATATCTTAAATTGAAGCCTACTAGAAAGTGTGTGACCTCAGGCCTGGAGGGAAGCAAAAGTCATTCTGCTACCTAAAAATAGTAAAGACCCCTTTGGTCATCTATTTGAGCCAATAATCAGCCTGTTACCAACCCTTAGTAAACTTTTGGAAAAAATTGTGTTTGACCAGATACAATGCTATTTTACAGTAAACAAATTGACAAGACTTTCAGCACGCTTATAGGGAAGGACATTCAACAAGCACAGCACTTACTCAAATGACTGATTAGCTGAGAAAATGTATGATAAAAGATTGTGGGGGCTGTTTTGTTAGTCTTCGGTGCAGCTTTTGACATTATCGATTATATTCTGCTGCTGGAAAAACTTGTTATGGCTTTACACCCCCTGCTATATTGTGGATAAAGAGTTACCTGTAACAGAACACAGAGGGTGTTCTTTAATGGAAGCCTCCAACATAATCCAGGTAGAATCAGGAATTCCCCAGGGCAGCTGTCAAGGCCCCTTACTTTTTTCAATTTGAGTAAAGCCAGTGTGTCTATGTATGCGGATGACTCAACACTATACACGTCAGCTACTACAGCGACTGAAATGACTGCAACACTTAACAAATAGCTGCAGTTCGTTTCAGAATGAGTGGCAAGGAATACGTTAGTCCTAAATATTTCAAAACTAAAAGCATTGTATTTGGGACAAATCATTCACTAAACCTCAACTAAATCTTGCAATGAATAATGTGGAAATTGAGCAAGTTGAGGAGACTAAACTGCTTGGAGTAACCCTGGATTGTAAACTGTCAAGGTCCAAAGATATTGATACAACAGTAGCTAAGATGGGAAGAATTCTTAACAGCACTATCAACAAGGCAGGTCCTACAGGCCCAAGTTTTGTCGCACCTGGACTACTGTTCAGTCATGTGGTCAGGTGCAACAAAGAGGGACTTAGGAAAATTGCAATTGGCTCAGAACAGGGCAGCATGGCTGGCCCTTGGATGTACACAGAGAGCTAACAATAACAATATGTATGTCAATCTCTCCTGGCTCAAAGTGGAGGAGAGATTGATTTCATCACTACTTGTATTTGTGAGAGGTATTGACATGTTGAATGCACTGAGCTGTCTGTTTGAACTACTGGCACACAGCTCAGACACCCTTGCATACCCCTCAAGACATGCCACCAGAGGTCTCTTCACAGTCCAAGTCCAGAACAGACTATGGGAGGTGCACAGTACTACAGAGCCATTACTACATGGAACTCTATTCCACATCAAGTAACTCATGAAAGCAGTAACATTTAGATTAAGAAAAAAAGAAGAAGAAACTGATAAAAATACACCTTATGGAACAGTGTGAAGCAACACATAGGCACACACGATAACACACACACACTATACACACACACACATGGATTTTGTGTTGTAGATATGGTAACAGAGTAGGGGCCTGAGGGCACACACTTAATGTGTTGTGAAATCTGTTGTTAATGTTTTTAAAATTGTATAACTGCCTTAATTTTGCTGGACCCCAGGAAGAGTAGGGTTCCATAATAAATACAAGTAAGGGCTCATAGCCCAAATGGTTAAAACGCCAAACAGGAAGAAAAATCTATTCAGCATTTGATTCTGTTCTGTTCTACCATTCCTTGCTGGCAAAGTACTAGGATGTTGTCTCTGGTTTTGAATCTGAATTTAGAGAACTGAATTTGAAAAATGAATCTGAATGCATTGAGAAGTTGAATGTGAAACTTTTGTAAACTTGAAATAGTTTATAAATTTTATACACACACACACACACACAATTAATGAATTGTGTACCATATTCAAACTGAATACAATATTAATTAAATTCTGTTTCAAATCATGAAATACAAGTTCAATTTATGAATTCAATTTGTGCATTACAAATTCAAAGTTATTGAATTCAAATTAAATATCTAAATACACATGAAAACATATTGAATTCAAATACAGTTTCTGTTAGCACTGAAATCGCTCCATAAATAAAGCTTGTAATAAGATTGATTCTCACAAAATAGTTTACAAAATTTGAAGTTTGAGTTGTTGTACCAATATTTGAAAACATTTAGGTTTAAATCAAAATACACTTCAGTCATAGGGGTCCAAATGATTTAGCTATCTGAAAACGACATTACGAAAGTAATATGCTGTTAAAAGTACACAATCTACACACAGTACCCCATAATGACAAAGCGAAAACAGGTTTTTAGAAATGTTTGCAAAAAAAATAAAGAACAGAAATACCATTGATATACCACTGTTTCCATTGATCATCCTTGATGTTTCTACAACTTGATTGGAGTCCACCTGTGGTGAATTCAATTGATTGGACATGATTTGGAAACGCACACACACCTGTGTACACTACCAGTCAAAAGTTTGGACACCTACTCATTCAAGGGTTTTTCTTTATTTTTACTATTCTTTACATTGTAGAATAATAGTGAAGACGCCAAAACTATAAAATTACACATATGGAATCATGTAGTAACAAAAAAAATTGTTAAAGTCTAAATAAATGTGAGATTCTTCAAATAGCCACCCTTTGCAGGACCCTACGAGATTTGACGAGATTTGACGTGACTTCCGTCTCGCTTCCGCATTGTCTCCGTACTGCTGTGCTGTTTGTTGCTACTTGGCTACCTGCCAAACTATTCACGTTTTACTTTTAATAAACGTTTAATCAATCTTTGTGTTCAACAAATTTACCAACTTTTTAGTTTTGTCCTCACTCATCTTTTTTCGTTAAACTTTTTCACCCCGGACGTTTATCCCGAGACAGAAGAGTCATTTTCCTGTGCGTTTTAGCTGCCAACTTTACGTTATTTTCCTTTTTTCCATCGCAACTTTTTTCCCTTATTCAACTTTTTCACTCCGGACGCTTTATCTGGACATGGTTCATCAACATCTTCAACAGCCGAAGCTAAGTAGTAACATTAACATGATGTCTTCTAATTGCAGTCGCTGTACTCATAATATACAGGAGAACGATCGCCTTACGGCGAGAATAGCTGTGCTACAAGCCCAGCTTCAGACGCAATCGTTAGGCAAGGGTAATCTCAGTGTAGGAAAGGAAGAAACAGTGTCTGTGCCACCAGTAAGTACAGACAGTAACGTTAGTATAAATCCCCCCGCACAGTCCCCGCAGCCGGACAACTTTCTCATGGCTTTTGGAGGGAAATACTGTCGGAATGCTCAACCGGTGTCGCTCATTCAGCCGACAGAAACCTTCAACCGGTTTTCCCCATTATGTAGCGAGTCGGAGTCTGAGTCTGAGTCTTCTCTAGTCTCTACTCCTCCCGTTACGGGGTCTGAGACGCCGAAGGCTCCCACCATTAGCTCTGACAAATTGAAAACCCTAGTCATTGGCGACTCCATTACCCGCAGTATTAGACTTAAAACGAATCACCCAGCGATCATACACTGTTTACCAGGGGGCAGGGCTACCGACGTTAAGGCTAATCTAAAGATGGTGCTGGCTAAAGCTAAAACTGGCGAGTGTAGAGAGTATAGAGATATTGTTATCCACGTCGGCACCAACGATGTTAGGATGAAACAGTCAGAGGTCACCAAGTGCAACATAGCTTCAGCTTGTAAATCAGCTAGAAAGATGTGTCGGCATCGAGTAATTGTCTCTGGCCCCCTCCCAGTTAGGGGAAGTGACGAGCTCTACAGCAGAGTCTCAGCACTTAATCGCTGGTTGAAAACTGTTTTCTGCCCCTCCCAAAAGATAACATTTGTGGATAATTGGCCCTCTTTCTGGGACTCACCCACAAACAGGACCAAGCCTGACCTGCTGAGGAGTGACGGACTCCATCCTAGCTGGAGGGGTGCTCTCCTCTTATCTACCAACATAGATAGGGCTCTAACTCCTCTAGCCCCACAGTGAAATAGGGTGCAGGCCAGGCAGCAGGCTGTTAGCCAACCTGCCAGCTTAGTGGAGTCTGCCAATAGCACAGTCAGTGTAGTCAGCTCAGCCATACCCATTGAGACTGTGTCTGTGCCTCGACCTAGGTTGGGCAAAACTAAACATGGCGGTGTTCACCCTAGCAATCTTATTAGGATAAAGACCTCCTCCATTCCTGCCATTATTGAAAGAGATCGTGATACCTCACATCTCAAAATAGGGTTACTTAATGTTAGATCCCTCACTTCAAAGGCAGTCATAGTCAATGAACTAATCACTGATCATAATCTCGATGTGATTGGCCTGACTGAAACATGGCTTAAGCCTGATGAATTTGCTGTGTTAAATGAGGCCTCACCTCCTGGTTACACTAGTGACCATATTCCCCGTGCATCCCGCAAAGGCGGAGGTGTTGCTAACATTTACGATAGCAAATTTCAATTTACAAAAAAAAAAATGGCGTTTTCATCTTTTGAGCTTCTAGTCATGAAATCTATGCAGCCTACTCAATCACTTTTTATAGCTACTGTTTACAGGCCTCCTGGGCCATATACAGCGTTCCTCTCTGAGTTTCCTGAATTCCTATCAGACCTTGTAGTCATAGCAGATCATATTCTAATTTTTGGTGATTTTAATATTCACATGGAGAAGTCCACAGACCCACTCCAAAAGTCTTTCGGAGCCATTATCGACTCAGTGGGTTTTGTCCAACATGTCTCTGGACCTACTCACTGCCACAGTCATACTCTGGACCTAGTTTTGTCCCATGGAATAAATGTTGTAGATCTTAATGTTTTTCCACAAAATCCTGGACTATCAGACCACCATTTTATTACATTTGCAATCGCAACAAATAATCTGCTCAGACCCCAACCAAGGAGCATCAAAAGTCGTGCTATAAATTCTCAAACAACACAAAAATTCATTGATGCCCTTCCAGACTCCTTCTGCCTACCCAAGGACGTCAGAGGACAAAAATCAGTTAACCACTTAACTGAGGAACTCAATTTAACCTTGCGCAATACCCTAGATGCAGTTGCACCCCTAAAAACGAAAAACATTTGTCATAAGAAACTAGCTCCCTGGTATACAGAAAATACCCGAGCTTTGAAGCAAGCTTCCAGGAAATTGGAACGGAAATGGCGCCACACCAAACTGGAAGTCTTCCGACTAGCTTGGAAAGACAGTACCGTGCAGTACCGAAGAGCCCTCACTGCTGCTCGATCATCCTACTTTTCCAACTTAATTGAGGAAAATAAGAACAATCCAAAATTTCTTTTTGATACTGTTGCAAAGCTAACTAAAAAGCAGCATTCCCCAAGAGAGGATGGCTTTCACTTCAGCAGTGATAAATTCATGAACTTCTTTGAGGAAAAGATCATGACCATTAGAAAGCAAATTACGGACTCCTATTTGAATCTGCGTATTCCTCCAGGGCTTAGCTGTCCTGGATCTGCACAGCTCTGCGAGGGCCTGGGATCGGGAGAGACACTTAAGTGTTTTAGTACTATATCTCTTGACACAATGATGAAAATAATCATGGCCTCTAAACCTTCAAGCTGCATACTGGATCCTATTCCTACTAAACTGCTGAAGGAGCTGCTTCCTGTGCTTGGCCCTCCTATGTTGAACATAATAAACAGCTCTCTATCCACCGGATGTGTACCAAACTCACTAAAAGTGGCAGTGATAAAGCCTCTCTTGAAAAAGCCAAACCTTGACCCGGAAAATATAAAAAACTATCGGCCTATATCGAATCTTCCATTCCTCTCAAAAATTTTAGAAAAAGCTGTTGCGCAGCAACTCACTGCCTTTCTGAAGACAAACAATGTATACGAAATGCTTCAGTCTGGTTTTAGACCCCATCATAGCACTGAGACTGCACTTGTGAAGGTGGTAAATGACCTTTTAATGGCGTCAGACCGAGGCTCTGCATCTGTCCTCGTGCTACTAGACCTTAGTGCTGCCTTTGACACCATCGATCACCACATTCTTTTGGAGAGACTGGAAACCCAAATTGGTCTACACGGACAAGTTCTGGCCTGGTTTAGATCCTACCTGTCGGAAAGATATCAGTTTGTCTCTGTGAATGGTCTGTCCTCCGACAAATCAACTGTACATTTCGGTGTTCCTCAAGGTTCCGTTTTAGGTCCACTATTGTTTTCACTATATATTTTACCTCTTGGGGATGTTATTCGAAAACATAATGTTAACTTTCACTGCTATGCGGATGACACACAGCTGTACATTTCAATGAAACATGGTGAAGCCCCAAAATTGCCCTCGCTAGAAGCCTGTGTTTCAGACATAAGGAAGTGGATGGCTGAAAACTTTTTACTTTTAAACTCGGACAAAACAGAGATGCTTGTTCTAGGTCCCAAGAAACAAAGAGATCTTCTGTTAAATCTGACAATTCATCTAGATGGTTGTAAAGTCGTCTCAAATAAAACTGTGAAGGACCTCGGTGTTACTCTTGACCCTGATCTCTCTTTTGACGAACATATCAAGACTGTTTCAAGGACAGCTTTTTTCCATCTACGTAACATTGCAAAAATCAGAAATTTTCTGTCCAAAAATGATGCAGAAAAATTAATCCATGCATTTGTTACTTCTAGGTTAGACTACTGCAATGCTCTATTTTCCGGCTACCCGGATAAAGCACTAAATAAACTTCAGTTAGTGCTAAATACGGCTGCTAGAATCCTGACTAGAACCAAGAAATTTGATCATATTACTCCAGTGCTAGCTTCCCTACACTGGCTTCCTGTTAAGGCAAGGGCTGATTTCAAGGTTTTACTGTTAACCTATAAAGCGTTACATGGGCTTGCTCCTACCTATCTTTCCGAGTTGGTCCTGCCGTACATACCAATACGTACGCTACGGTCACAAGACGCAGGCCTCCTAATTGTCCCTAGAATTTCTAAGCAAACAGCGGGAGGCAGGGCTTTCTCCTATAGATCTCCATTTTTATGGAACAGTCTGCCTACCCATGTGAGAGACGCAGACTCGGTCTCAACCTTTAAGTCTTTACTGAAGACTTATCTCTTCAGTAGGTCATATGATTGAGTGTAGTCTGGCCCAGGAGTGTGAAGGTGAACGGAAAGGCTGGAGCAACGAACAGCCCTTGCTGTCTCTGCCGGGCCGGTTCCCCTCTCCACTGGGGTTCTCTGCCTCTAACCCTGTTGCAGGGGCTGAGTCACTGGCTTGCTGGTGCTCTTTCATGCCGTCCCTGGGAGGGGTGCGTCACTTGAGTGGGTTGAGTTACTGACGTGATCTTCCTGTCTGGGTTGGCGCCCCCCCCTTGGTTTGTGCTGTGGTGGAGACCTCTGTGGGCTATACTCGGCCTTGTCTCAGGATTGTAAGTTGGTGGTTGGGGATATCCCTCTAGTGGTGCGGGGGCTGTGCTTTGGCGGAGTGGGTGGGGTTATATCCTTCCTGTTTGGCCCTGTCCGGGGGTTTCTTCGGATGGGGCCACAGTGTCTCCGGACCGCTCCTGTCTCAGCCTCCAGTATTTATGCTGCAGTAGTTTATGTGTCGGGGGGCTGGGGTTAGTTGGTTATACCTGGAGTACTTCTCCTGTCTTATCCAGTGTCCTGTGTGAATTTAAGTATGCTCTCTCTAATTCTCTCGTTCTCTCTTTCTCTCTGAGAACCTGAGCCCTAGGACCATACGTCAGGACTACCGGGCATGATGACACCTTGCTGTCCCCAGTCCGCCTGGCCTTGCTGCTATTCCAGTTTCAACTGTTCTGCCTGCGGCTACGAAACCCCTACCTGTCCCAGACCTGCTGTTTTCAACTCTTTAATGATCGGCTATGAAAAGCCAACTGAGAGACCTGAGCCCTAGGACCATACGTCGGGACTACCGGCCGTGGTGACTCCTTGCTGTCCCCAGTCCGCCTGGCCTTGCTGCTATTCCAGTTTCAACTGTTCTGCCTGCGGTTATGGAACCCCTACCTGTCCCAGACCTGCTGTTTTCAACTCTTAATGATCGGCTATGAAAAGCCAACTGAGATTTATTCCTGATTATTATTTGACCATGCTTGTCACTTATGAACATTTTTGAACATCTTGGCATGGTTCTGTTATAATCTCCACCCGGCACAGCCAGAAGAGGACTGGCCACCCCTCATAGCCTGGTTCCTCTCTAGGTTTCTTCCTAGGCTTTCGCCTTTCTAGGGAGTTTTTCCTAGCCACCGTGCTTCTACACCTGCATTACTAGCTGTTTGGGGTTTTAGGCTGGGTTTCTGTACAGCACTTCGAGATATTAGCTGATGTAAGAAGGGCTATATAAAATAAAATTGATTGATTGATTGATTTGCCTTGATGACAGCTTTGCACACTCTTGGCATTCTCTCAACCAGCTTCACCTGGAATGCTTTTCCAACGCTCTTGAAGGAGTTCCCACATATGCTGAGCACTTGTTGGCTGCTTTTCCTTCACTCTGCGGTCCAACTCATCCCAAACCATGTCAATTGGTTAGAGGTCTGGTGATTGTGGAGGCCAGGTCATCTGATGCAGCACTCCATCACTCTCCTTCTTGGTAAAATAGCCCTTACACAGCCTGGAGGTGTGTTGGGTCATTGTCCTGTTGAAAAACAAATGATAGTCCCATCTAAGCCAAAACCAGATGGGATGGCGTATCGCTGCAGACTGCTGTGTTAGCCATGCTGATTGTGTGCCTTGAATTCTAAATAAATCTATAATTTGGACTCCAGACCAAAGGACAGAATTTAACCGGTCTAGTGTCCATTGCTCGTATTTCTTGGCCCATCTAGTCTCTTCTAATTATTGGTGTCCTTTAGTAGTGGTTTCTTTGCAGCAATTCGGCAATGAATGCCTGATTCACACAGTCTCCTCTGAACTGTTGATGTTGAGATGTGTCTGTTAGTTGAACTCTGTGAAGCATTTATTTGGGCTGCAATTGCTGAGGCTGGTAACTCTAATGAACTTATACTCTGCATTAGAGGTAACTGTGGGTCTTCCTTTCCTGTGCCGGTCCTCATGAGAGCCAGTTTCATCATAGCGCTTGATGGTTTTTGAGACTGCACTTGAAGAAACTTTCTAAGTTCTTGACATTTTCTGGATTGACTGACCTTCATGTCTTAAAGTACTGATGCACTGTCGTTTCTCTTTGATTATTTGAGCTGTTCTTGCCATAATAGCCCTATTTGGTAAAATACCAAGTCCATTTCTGCTGAATATACCCCCCCCCCCCCTCAACGCATGAAGAAGAAAGGAAATTCCACAAATTAACTTTTAACGAGGCACACCTGTTAATTGAAGAATTGAAATGCATTCCAGGTGACTATCTCATGAATCTGGTTGAGAGAATGCCAATAGTGTGCAACGCTGTCATCAAGGCAAAGGGTGGAACTTTGAAGAATCTCAAATATAAGCTATATTTGGATTAATTTAGACTTTAACACATTTTTTGGTTACTACATGATTCCATATGTGTTATTTAATAGTTTTGATGTCTTCACTATTATTCTACAATGTAAAAAATTGTCAAAATAAAGAAAAACCCATGAATGAGTAGGTGTCAACGTTTGACAGGTACTGTATATACATTAAAGATTCACTATGAGTATACAGTATATAAATGTGAAATCATTAAAGCCTGTTATCAACAGTATTCACAGTCATTTAATTAATATCAGTTCCCTTTCAGTCGCTCACGCGGTATAACATACCATAGGGAGTCAACGACCAATCCGATTCACCTGACGCAAATTGAAATCATGTCCAACGGGCCAATGGATGCCGAGCTTGCCCTCGGAAGCCCAGCCTTCCTGGCTATAATACCGGGGATCTCAACTATTTCCTAAAGAGTTTGAACCTCTGACTGTGCCGTAGGGCATGGCGTTTCACAATGAAAATGAAAGATACTCACGAGTGCTGTCCTGTTGCCTGGGGTGGAAACACACTCAGGAGGCTTTAGCTCGGACCAGTTCGCCTGACGATTGTCTCTGGCTGGGTTCAACTTCCATAGAGTCGGGCTGGCTTTTTGGGGAAGATTGGTGGTCTGAGTTGATAGGTGTCATCCCATTCTAGTGAGGCTCATTACGGTTTCTCTGGCAGTGTTCAGAGTCCAGATTCCGGGGATGATATATCCCTGATTGGCTCTGGAGGGTATTCTGAGTGTGAATCGGACAACATCAGTCCGGGGCAGCCTGACACCACGGCTTTGGATTCGGCAGGGGAGAGTGAACCATTGGTTCTGAATAGGCCTTTGATGGCGTTTCCTCCACTGCATCGGAGTTCCTCCAGGTTTGAGGGAAGGTATTTATCTCCTGTCCCTGCAGAGGTGAAGCGTCGCTTACCCCTTTTTTAAAGATTTTGCCGACGAGTGTAGAGTTACTTAGCTCCAGAGGTTAACAAGGGTGCTAATCCTAGCACGGTGCTTCTGAATAAACAACGCCGGTTCTCGGGATTCCTGAGAGGGACAAGCGGATACATTTGGATGAGCCAGTTGATCCAAGGTTGTTTGGCTCGGGACCCTCCTTCTAAAGCATTTACAGTGCTTCCAAGTGGCTCGGTCAATGGGGGCAAGTTACTGGTTGCCGACGTCCTTGAACTCTGTTTGGGCCAGGTATCAGAACACACAGTTCTGATAAATCCCAGTCCTCAGGGTGGTGCTCTGCCCCTTCAGGAGATAATGTATGGGTGACCGGTAGCGCGCTCCGGCCAGTGGCGGGCATGCGCAGTTTCTCCATGAATGGTGACAAGGATGTATGGTCTGCAGTTTGTTGTTGGTAATCAGGCCTACCACTGTTGTATCAGCAAACTTAATGATTGAGCTGGAGACGTGCATGGCCACGCAGTCATGGGTGAACAGGGAGTACAGGAGGGGGCTGAGAACGCACCCGTGTGGCCACCGCGTTGAGGATCAGCGTGGTGGAAGTGTTGTTTTTTCGCTTGTGGATGAGACCCCAGGGTGATATCTGTGCTGCAGCGAATTTGGGTTCCCCTGCACCGTTGTGAGGTTTTATAGCTTGGATGTAACTGCTCCCAGTGTGGCTTATAGTGTTCTTATGGCTGGGTCCAGGAATGGGTGTTAGGCAGCGCGTAGGTTGCACATGTATCCAGGTTACCACAGGTCCCATGTGGGATTGAGCCTTGGTCTGCCGTGGCAGTGCGCAAGTACACAGTTTGAAGGTTGCTGCAGGTTTCTTGTGGGTTTCATTGACACTGGTTGATGCTATGCTGCGCATGTGCACTTTACCAAGTCATAACAGATATTCTGTTGTTTTGGACTTGGGTTCCTTTGTACGAGTTCTGACATTTCAGGCTCGCAAAGTAAGTATTGTTCTTGGAACTGTGGGGTCTAGGGACTTGGACTGCAGTGGCAGCGTGTCAGTATACACAGCCAAGTTGCAGCAGGTTCTGGTTCCATATATGGGGCTCTGATTGATTGTATGTCCGCATATTTTATACAGAGTGACGGACTGAAAGGGAATGTACAGTCATGAAAATAACTACTGTTCCCTGAAGGAGAGAATGAGGTATAACATATTTTGGCCCTGTGCAGTCAGGCGGTTTGGGTACTGAATTTAGGAAATGGATGCAAGCCCCGGTATTATAGCCAGGAAGGCGGGGCTTCCGAGGAAGGGCTCGGCATCCATTGGCCCGTTGGGGCGTGATTTCAGTTTGGTTGTTGCCTCCCCGTAGTATGCTATACCTCGTTACCTCCTTCAAGGAACAGTAGTTATATTCATAACTGTACGGTTTCTGTAATAAGAGCGATCCTGCAACAAGAACAGTGAGCTTACCGTTATTTAGCTTTCACCAACCAATCAGGGCACATGCAACAAAGATGATGATGACGTGGATGACAGCGTAGTTGTGGTCCGCTCTGTCCCGCTCTGGTTTTGGAAATACAGTGACATCAAAATCTCAACGTCAACATACTGTATCATATAATATCTAGTCTAGTGTGTGTGTCTGTGTGTGTCTGTGTGTGTGTGTGTGTGTGTGTGTGTGTGTGTGTGTGTGTGTGTGTGTGTGTGTGTGTGTATGTGTGCGGGTACGGTGTGCGTGCATCTCTTTTACCAAATTTAGGTACACAAAACGTTTTGATCTCCTTGGTGTCGTTGGCCCAGCTGACTTGGTTGCTGTGGTTACAGATGATGGAACCCCCTGCCACATAGACAGAGAGCAGGGGGACAGTGGAGGTCTCAGCCCCTCTACTCTCTCCTCCCACCTGAGAGCAGGTGCTGTTGTTACAGCTGGAGGTGACAGAGGTGTTCTGGCCTCTGCAGGTTACATTCGCATTACAGGGGTCACTCTTGGTGGAGACAGGGTCCACTGTCAGTACTGGAGGCTCAACTCTCTCTGAAAACACATAGAAACCCATTATTGTTCGTATATTAACCTGAGTACATGAGCTAGAGTACCAATGCGTCTAAAGAATTAGCCTTTAACCTAAAAACACCATGTTTAGCTCTATTGATTGATACTGTAACTGTGTCACTATAATAAAATAGAACCATACCTTGGACTTCTATCAAGTATGTAGCAACGTTGGTGTTTTTGTTACCAGACACTATTGCTTCATACGGTCCACTGTCTCCTTCCTGAAGGTTCTTCAATAGCAGAGAGAAGTTTCCCTCACTAAATTCAACCCTACCTTTGAACCTTTCAAAGGTTACTTTTGGGGGATACTTTACAACATTGACTAATGTGTTAAACTTCCAAAATAGCACATCAATATTTTCCAGTGTAATATTTGTCTGGACATCCAGACGAACATCCTGTCCCTTCAGCACAAACACAGAGCTGGACTCTGTGAAATAAACACACAGAATACTTCATGTAAAAAAAGATGAAATAGTCCATCAAACAATGTGACAAATAGAGCAGTAGGATATATGAATTTAGCAACGCAACCTCCTAAAGGAATGTGTGCAAATTGATTGTTTTTGCAAATAGCCAAACTGGCTGACACATCGTAATGACCCGATTTGCCTAAATAAACTGTTTGCATGCTTTGTAGTTTGGGCTGGAATTTCTCTATACACCCTATTTGTTAAATGGTTTCAAGATGAACCCATCAAAAGGTCAGCAGCTTTTAGATCATCATACTTTGACAATAAATAACTAGGATATGATACACACTTCAGTTTCAGAAACCATTCAGTAAAAGCAACTTGATGAAGGATAACTACAGGAAGTATAACCTAATCTGCCTAAAAGCATAGATAACTTGGGTGCTCAGAGAGTGGGCATTTTTCAGCCCACATACAGTATTTGTGGTCGACTGACAGACATGTCTAAAAACGAGTTGAGCTATGCATTTCCGGGTGTGAGAAGTTGTTCCATGCTTCAAAAGGCGTTGTGGGGTAGTTTCCTGTCACTGACTTTCATGTGACACTGAACTTTGTCTTACAATAGTACATTATACTATCACAACCCAAAATGTTTGTATTACTCATTAATTGTTGTTACAAAACATATTTTTAAAACTAAAGTATTGTTTAAAAAATGATACCTACAGTTAATTACATACTATGTCACCCACTGTGACTTCATCTGAGTTCCAGGGTCACCCACTGGTTGGACTGGTTATAAGCAGAGTAATCAGTACAAATGATACTGCCTGTTACTTACTGTGCCTACTGATCAGATTATAGACACATACTGTATGTCTAATCAATATTACTATAAAAATGTCTTAAATGCTCTTACCTGTTTGATGGACGAGAGTTAGTAGAATAGCGATGGTGAAACGCATGGTCCCCATACTTCGATAAATGACTAAACCTAAATGAGGAAGTATTGTCACATAAGCCTGTACTTCCGCGTCCTCTAGTAGCATTTTACACCCATAGCCACAAATTTCACACAAGATTAACCTATTCTGTTTGCAATTCTAACATGTTTCATGGCATGTGAAATGACTTCATAACCGGTTTCCAGTACATTTGAAATGTATTTAGGAACTGAAAATGCCCTACAAAACACTCCTTTGTTTGAGAGCAAAGACGGGGGCAGAATACATTTTTATCATGTTACAAATCAATTTGTGTTACTATAAGATTTGTTATTGCGTAATCAAAGTATTTCCAAAAGTTTTTAACATGTACATCTCTGGTAGGGCAGCCCTTACCAACTTAATGACACCCATATAGGGGAGCCATGCCTTTCATTAAATAGCAGAAAACTAATAAATCAGTTGACATTCATACTGATTATTTAGACTATGGTCATATTGTCTATATGAATGCAGCTGCCACTGAATTGAAGTCATTGGACAGAGTTTATCATAGAGCACTACGCTTTATTACGGGTGAAAGGTTCGGTACACATCACTGCATTCTGTATCAGAAATGAGGTTGGCCCTTTCTGAGGTCTGGTAGATCAATGCATTACACTCTTTTAGTTTATAAAACCCTCCAGCAGAAACCTCCACCGGACCTTACTTCATTGTTAACTTACAGACGTACGTGTCACCAGACCCGGTCTCAGAGATGGATAACTCTGGAGATCCCTTCGCTCTCCACTGAAGTAGGTACATCTGCTTTTAGTTTTTTTGCACCTTACTTATGGAATAATCTCTGTATATTAATGTGTATATTGATGTGTACAATGATGTGTATAATGATGTGTAGTGTATTATTAATGTGTATAATGATGTGCATATCGATGTGTAATTTGATGTGTATAATGATGTATATAATGATGTGTAGTGTATTATTAATGTGTATAATGACGTGTATTCATCTGCGAAAGAGACATTGGTCTCAGCATGACTCCCTGTCGATTTTTAAAAGGTTAAATAAAAATATATAACTTTCAAAATACGGTATGATGGATTTTGCATCATATGATGCAAAATGCTGTATTTTGAAAGTGATATATTTTTATGCAAAACATTGTGGGATTATATCAACAATGGACTAATGAAACAAATACCAAAATATAGTTATCCTTTAACAGTTCATAGCAACAAAACAGTCAGTCTTCAAGGCCTCAGAGAGATCACATTGTTCAGTAGAACACAACAGTAAAAATACAAAAAGCCTTCCAAGTCTGATCGATCATCACAATCCATCTTCATCAACTTTACATCATTACCAACATCATGGAAACACTGGTCATGTTCCCCTGCTCAGACGTTGCATGAATCAACCAAAGATTGCTATAACATGTGGTTAGCTGAACGTGAAATACCTATCTAGGCGTTGTAAGATCTGGAATGCATCAGCAACACCTGCTACGTCTGAGCAGAGGAACACGACCAATGTCTCCATAATGACATAATCATGATGAGACCTGGGTTCAAATACTATTTGAAATCGTTCAAATACTTTAAGGACTGGTTTCCCGGACACACATTAAGCCTTGTTGTGGACTAAGAAGCACTTTCAATGGAGAATCTCCACTAAACATAGTTTATAGTTTAAGACTAGGCTTTATCTTTGTCTTATAAACCAGCTCCTTAGCGTTTGCTTCAGTCTGTCTATGTCACAGATTCAATCGAGGCTGCCCAACCTCCTTGCTCGGGCAGGCTTCGGCGTTCGTCGTCACCGGAGTACTAGCTGCTACCGATCCATGTATCTATGTTCGACTTGTTTTGTCTTTATTGGTCACACCTGTTTCCCATTATGTAGTTATGTCTCCCCTATTTAACCCTCTGTCTCACACTGTGTGTTGTGTGTGTTTGTTCATGTTTCGGCTGTCGTTAGTGTGCGGGTTTGTTCCCTCCCTGCGTGGAGGTTGTTGTTGTTCTTTCTTTTACCTTCGAGTAAAGTACGCCTTCTGATTAGCTCTGTGTCCTGCGCCTGACTTCGCCTAACGCATTACACTGACGCCTTGACAGAAACACACACCATCTACATGGAGTCAGCAGGTACAGCGATGCCAGCCGGATCGATGGAGGAACACGTCCAACAACAAGCGGCCATGATCCAGGCTCTCGGCACCGCCATGGAACGAGTTGTGAACACTATGGAGCAATGGGAGAGAGGAGGCATCCCTATACCTCCTCCGATTACACCACCACCTACCCCGATGTCCATCGTTTCACCTTCTGGGTCCAGTGGGATTCGGCTCTCGTTCCCGAGGGCTTATGACGGTACAGCTTCCGGGTGTCAGGGTTTTCTGCTCAAGGTAGAGCTCTACCTGGCAACCATCCACCCGGCTCCCTTGGGATACGAGAGCGAGTCCGCCTTCATCTCCTGTCTGTCCGGTAAAGCGCTGGAGTGGGCCAACGCCGAGTGGGGGGGAATAGACGCCGCAACTGTAAGCTATGCAGAGTTTACCCGCCGCTTTAGGGCGGTATTCGATCATCCACCAGAGGGGAGAGCGGCGGGTGAGCGTCTATTCCACCACAGACAGGGGAAGAGGAGTGTGCAGGAATTTGCACTGGACTTTCGGACACTGGCTGCCAGCGCAGGAGGGCCCTCATCGACCACTACCGTTGCAGCTTGAGGGAGGACGTTCGTCGGGAATTGGCCTGCAGGGACACCAACCTAAACCTGGACCAACTGGTGGATATGTCTATTCGACTGGATAACCTGTTGGCTACCCGCGGATGTCCTGATCAGGGGCCGTCCATTCCATCCCCCAGCACCTCCAACCCTACCCCTATGGAGCTCGGAGGTGATGCTATGAGGGAGACTGGTAGAGGGGCCGTCCCCTGCACCAACTGTGGCCGCAGAGGACACACTGCTGGTCGGTGCTGGGGAGGGCCTTCAAGGAGTCGAGGCAGTAGGTAGCTCACTGATGAACCGTCTCAGGTGAGTAGGCACCCAACTCACCCAGAGCTCCCTGTTGCGCATATGTGTATTAATGTTGTGTTTCCCGAGTTTTCTTCTCATTCCCAGCATAAGGCGCTAGTAGATTCAGCCACAGCTGGGAACTTTATTGATCGTCAGTTTACCCGTACGTTAGGGATTCCTATTGTGCCAGTCGATGTGCCCTTCCCTATCCATGCCCTAGATAGTCGCCCTTTAGGGTCAGGTCTGATTAGGGAGGTCACAGCGCCACTCTGGATGAAGACGCAGGAGGGGCATGAGGAAATAATTAGTCTATATCTGATTGATTCTTCTGCATTTCCCGTGGTGTTGGGGCTTCCCTGGTTAACTTCTCATGACCCCACTATTTCATGGCAACAGAGAGCTCTCAAGGGATGGTCAAGTCAGTGCTTGGGGAGGTGTGTAGGTGTTTCCGTAGGGGCAACTACGGTGGGAAGTCCAAACCAGGTTCCCACCATGCACATTCCGCCTGAATATGCCGATTTGGCTCTCGCCTTCTGTAAAAAGAAGGCGACTCAATTACCACCCCATCGACAGGGGGATTGTGCGATAAACCTCCAGGTAGGCGCTGCGCTTCCCCGGAGTCACGTGTATCCTCTGCCACAGGAGGAGACGGCGGCTATGGATACATATGTCACCGAATCTCAGAGACAGGGATACATACGGCCGTCCACTTCCCCTGTGTCATCAAGTTTCTTTTTTGTGAAGAAGAAGGATGGTGGCTTACGCCCGTGCATTGACTACCGTGGTCTAAATCAGATCACAATAAAATACAGCTATCCATTACCTCTGATTGCGAGTATGACGGAGTCATTGCACGGGGCGCGCTTCTTCAATAAATTGGATCTCAGGAGCGCGTACAACCTGGTGCGTATCCGGGAGGGAGTGGAAGACTGCATTTAGTACCACCTCGGGGCACTATGAGTACCTCGTCATGCCATACGGTTTGATGAATGCTCCTTCAGTCTTCCAATCTTTTGTTGATGAGATTTTCCGGGACCTGCATGGACAGGGTGTAGTGGTGTATATTGATGACATTCTCATACACTCCGCTACACGGGCCGAGCATGTGTCCCTGGTGTGTCAGGTGCTTGGTAGACTGTTGGAGCATGACCTGTATGTGAAGGCAGAGAAATGTATGTTCTTCCAAGAGTCCATCTCCTTCCTAGGACACCACCTGTTCGCGTCAGGTGTGGAGATGGAGATTGACCGCATTTTGGCCGTGCGTAATTGGCAGACTCCAACCACGGTGAAGGAGGTGCAGCGATTCTTGGGTTTTGCCAATTACTATCGGAGGTTTATCCGGGGCTTTGGGCAGGTAGCGGCTCCCATTACCTCCTTGCTAAAGGGAGGACCGGTGCGTCTGCAGTGGTCAGCTGAGGCGGACAGGGCTTTTAGGCATCTGAAGGACCTGTTTACTTCGGCTTCGGTGCTGGCACATCTGTTAGCTGTGGTTCAAGCTCTGAAAGTGTGGAGGCATTGGCTTGAGGGGGCTAAACACCCTTTTCTCATTTTGACTGACCATCGTAACCTGGAGTACATCCGGGCGGCGAGGAGGTTGAACCCACGTCAGGCAAGGTGGGCGATGTTCTTCACTCGTCAGGCAAGGTGGGCGATGTTCCTCCCTCTGGGCAGGTGTCTAGAAGAGATGAGTCTTCAGTAAAGACTTAAAGGTCGAGGTGAGTCTACATCTCTCACATGGCTAGGCAGACCATTCCATAAAAATGGAGCTCTATAGGAGAAAGCCTGCCTCCAGCTGTTTGCTTAGAAATTCTAGGGACAATAAGGAGGCCTACGTCTTGTGACTGTAGCGTACGTGTAGGTATGTATGGCAGGACCAAATCGGAGAGATAGGTAGGAGCTAAGTCAATGTAATACTTTGTAGGTTAGCAGTTAAACCTTGAAATCAGCCCTAGCTTTAACAGGAAGCCAGTTGCTATCACTGGAGTAATATGATCAAATTGTTTGGTTCAGTCAAGATTCTAGCAGCTGTATTTATCCCCAACTTAAGTTTATTTAGTGCTTTCTCCGGGTGGCCGGAGAGTAGAGCATTGCAGTAGTCTAATCTAGAAGTGACAAAAGCATGGATTACCTTTTCTGCATAATTTTTGGACAAAAAGTTTCTGAATTTTAAAACATTACGAAGATGGAAAAAAGCTGCCCATGAAAAATGTGTGATATGTTTGTCAAAAGAGAGATCAGGGTCCATTGTAACGCCGAGGTCCTTCACATTTTTATTTTAGACGACTGTACAACCATCAAGATTTATTGTCAGATCAAACAGCAGATCTCTTTGTTTCTTGGGACTTAGCATTTCTGTTTTGTTCGAGTTTAAAAGTAAAACATTTGCCGCCATCCACATGCTTGTTTCTGAAATTATTTCTGAATTTTGGGACTTCACCATGTTTCGGCAAAATGTACAGCTGTGTGTCGTCTGCATAGCAGTGAAAGTTGACATTGTGTTTCCGAATGACAGGTATAATATATAGTGAAAACAATGGTGGCCCTAAAACAGAACCTTGAGGAACACCGAAACGTACAATTGATTTGTCAGAGGACAAACCATCCACAGAGACTAACTGATATATTTCTGACAGATAAGATCTAAACCAGGCAAGAACTCGTCCGTGTAGACCAATTAACGTTTCCAATCTCTCCAAAAGAATGTGGTGATCGATGGTGTTAAAGGCGGCACTAAGATCTAGGAGCACGAGGACAGATGCATAGCCTTGGTCTGACGCCATTAAAAGGTCATTCACCACCTTCACGAGTGCAGTCTCAGTACTATGATGGGGTCTAAAACCAGATGGGAGCATTTCATATACAATATTCTTTCTTCAAGAAGGCAGTGAGTTGCCGTGCAACAGCTTTTTCAAAAAGAATTGAGATGAATGGGAGATTCGATATAGGCCGATTTAGTTTTTTTAATTTTCCGGGTCAAGGTTTGGTTTTTTCAGGCTTTATTACTGCCAAGTTTAGTGAGTTTGGTATACATCCGGTGGATAGGGAGCCGTTTATTATGTTCAACATTGGACCTCTGCTGGGGAAATGCACATAGGCACAGGCAACATTTTTGTTAAATATTTTCTTTAAATATATGGACTTTTAAGAAGCAAAGTGTCACTTGCCACAGAATCATGATGATGTGGCAAGCGGCACTTTTGATGCTTTCAAGACAACTGGGAACTCCAACTTTTTTGGGGGGTGAAGTGATCTTCAGGTCGGAATGCCTGATGTCCTCTGTAGCTCAATTGGTAGAACATGGCGCTTGTAACGCTAGGGTAGTGTGTTCGATCCCCGGGACCACCCATACGTAAAAATGTATGCACACATGACTGTAAGTCGCTTTGGATAAAAGCGTCTGCTAAATGGCATATTATTATTATTTAGAAAGTTTTCAGAGTTTCCGACTTGGAATTCCAAATTGGTTGACTGTTCAAAAAGTATTTTTCTCAGTTGGAGCAAATTTTTTCTCTGAGTTCCCAGTAGTTTTGAACACAGCATTTGCTTCTTGAAAAGCCTATATTTTGAAAACTTGACTGATGACATGCAAAACATTTATAGACAGTGGACTAATAAAAAATGCCAGAGACGACTATGTGAAGAATCTGTTGATGTGCCCTTGAGCAAGGCACTTAACCGTAATTGCTCATCTAAGTCACTCTGGATAAGAGCGTCTGCTAAATTACTAAAATGTAAATAATATACATTTTTTACTTTAAAATAAATATGTAAACGAATAAAAACATGAATGTACAAATTATATATGGAAACGCAATAAGCAAAATAAATTAAATGTTCCTGTCTGCAAAGAGCGTCATCGGTAAGGGGGAAACTCACCTCATCCACACATTAGCTAGCATGGTGGAGAAGTGAGTAAATGCCAATGAGGGGGGATGATTACATGGCCCAAGTTCAGACTTTAGCCAGGACACCAGGGTTAACACACCTACTCTTGCAATAAGTGCCATGGAATGTTTATTGATTGTCAGGACACCGATTTGAAATCCCATCTGAAAGACAGCGCCGTATGCCCCCTTCACTGCCTGGGATTCGATCTTCAGACCAGAGGATATGTACCCCCTACTGGCCCTCCAACATTACTTCCAGTAGCATCTGGTCTCCCATCTAGGGACCAACCAGGACCTGCTTAGCTTCAGAGACAAGCCAGCAGTGGGATGCAGGATGGGATGCTGCTGTCCTGCAGATACACTGTATATTTGTATATCCACTGCTCATTCTCTTACAACTCTATGTCCACGCTACCTATTTTGGACACATGTTAGAACCAGGTATAAACAGGGCTATTGAGAGTAAGGTGTAGATTCAATCCGGACCGCGGAAGATCAGCGTTATAGTACGATTTAAATATAAAGGTGATTTCTGATTGAGCAGACATATGTAAGGTTTACCGGGAATGCAGTCTCCGCGAACACGGGAACATTGCCTTTAAATTTAAAGAATTCAATGCGATCACACTTTGCCATCTAGGCACCATTTACAGATCATTTCCGATTGAGCTAACATACGCAGCATTTATTGTGAATGCTGTCTCAGCGAACGCGGGAACCTTTAAAAGATGCTTAGCCGACAACAGGTGATCTAATACAATTAGAATAGAATCCCGGCCTAAGATGTTAAAATTCCTGATTATTGTTTGCTAGTCTTTTTCCCCACTACAGCATATAAACTCTCAGGAATGAGGGGCATGGTGGACATGGTGGACATGGGGAGGTCAACAGGCGGAGGCTGGTGGTTCACAGGCTGGGGGTGTTGATGTCCCACCAAACTGTAGATGGTGGGTAATGCTGGGCCAGGACCAGGAGACACCTGCTCTTCACCACCTGCTTGACAGTTATCTGGAATCTGGAGAATAAAAACATAGAGTAACAACTTCACTATGAATTCATGAATGGTTACCCAGGTAAAAAACAAGGTCTTTAATGACCTCAAATCAATAAATTAAGTATTTCTCAGTGACTGTACAACAGGAATGGGCAACTTTGATGGGGGTAGAAAAGAACAAAAACGGAACTCAATTTTTTTTCAACAGTAAGTTAAGACCCCGACTGAGTTTTAAAAAATGAAAAAATAAAAAACAACATATACAGTGCATTCGGAAAGTATTCAGACTTCTCTTTTTCCACATTTTGTTACATTACAGCCTTATTCTAAAATGATTTTTAAAAAATATCCTCATCAATCTACACACAATACCACATAATGACAAAGCAAAAACAGGTTTATAGAATTTTTAGCACATTTATTAAAAATACAAAACTGAAATATCACATTTACTGTACATATATATTCAGACCCTTTACTCAGTACTTTGTTGAAGCACCTTTGGCAGTGATTACAGCCTCGAGTCTTCTTGGGTATGACGGTACAAGCTTGGCACCCCTGTATTTAGGGAGTTTCTCCCATTCTTCTCTGCAGATCCTCTCAAGCTCTGTCAGGTTGGATGGGGTGCTTCTCAAGGACATTCAGAGACATGTCCCGAAGCCACTCTTGCGTTGTCTTGGCTGTGTGCTTAGGGTCATTGTCCTGTTGGAAGGTAAACCTTCGCCCCAGTCTGAGGTCCTGAGCGCTCTGGAGCAGGTTTTCGTCAATGCTCTCTGTACTTTGCTCCGTTCATCTTTCCCTTGATCCTGACTAGTCTCCCAGTCCCTGCCGCTGAAAAACATCCCAACCGCATGATGCTGCCACCACCATGCTTCAACGTAGGGATGGTGCCAGGTTTCCTCCACACGTGACGCTTGGCATTCAGGCCAAAGAGTTCAATCTTGGTTTCATCAGACCAGAAAAATCTTGTTTCTGGGAATGCAGTCTTTGCAAACCGCGGGAAAATTGCCTTTCAATTTTAAGAATTCAATGTGATCATACTTTGTCATCTAGGCACCATTTACAGATAATTTCCAATTGAGCTAACATACGCAGCATTTATCGTGAATGCTGTCTCAGCCAATGTGGTAACCTTTAAAAGATGCTTAGCTGACAAAGGGTTATCTAATCAAATTGAATAGAATTCCGGCCTAAGATTTTAAAATTCCTGATTATTGTTTGCTAGGCTTTTCCCCCACCACAGCATATAAACTCTCAGGCATGGGGGGCATGGGGCTCATGGGGAGGTCCACAGTTGGAGGCTGGTCTCGCACCATGGTGGGATGGTTCAAAGGCTGGGGGTTGGAATGTCCCACCATACTGTAGATGGAGGGTGATGCTGGACCAGGACCTGGAGACACCTGCTCTTCACCACCTGCTCTTCACCACCTGCTCTTCACCACCTGCTCTTCACCACCTGCTCTTCACCACCTGCTCTTCACCACCTGCTTGACTGTTATCTGGAGTCTGGAGAATAAAAACATACAGCAACAACTTCACTATACATTTATGAATGGTGACCCAGGTATAAAACAAGGCCTTTAATGACCTCAAATCAATACATTTAATATTTCTCAGTGGCTGTTCAATGCTCTACAAAAGGGATGGGCAACTTTGATGGGGTAAAAAAAATTAAATAAACGGAACTCTGAAAACAAGTAGATAAACAGACAAATAGACATGGTTAGGAAAACACACACAAATGCACACGCACGCCTACGCATTTACACAGACACACACACACACACACACAAAATGGCTGATAATTATTCTAGTCACCATTTACTGTGGTTGACATTTTCTGTACCTTAAGAGTACATTTAACCTGAGATAGAATACACATTTCACTATTGATTGCTACAGCTCTGTAACCATAGTGATACAAAAAAAGAGCGGGAGGGAAGGAAGGAGGAAAACCTACCATGGTACTTGGCAACATCTTTGTTTTCTTCACCACTCACTACTGCATGGTAAAGTCCACTGTCTCCTTCCTGTAGGTTCTTCAGTAGTACAGAGAATTTTCCCTCACTAAACTCAACCCTGCCTTGGTATTTAGGAAATGCTTTCAGTTTTGATGATTCATTGAAGTATTTTACTAAATTGTGAGATTTGTTAAACGTCCACTTTAAATCATCAATATCTTTTAGTTTAGCATATCCCTGGACATCCAGACGAACATTTTGTCCCTTCAGCACAAACAGTTTTAGAGTCTCAGTGCTGGACTCTGTGAAATAAACAGACAGAAAACGTCATGTAAAAATGAAACAGTCTATCAAGAACACTGTAAAAAATTAATAGATGTTGATTCAATGTACAATTGTAAGGCCACCAGCTGCAATAGGATTGTGCGTTTGCTCAACATTTGGGCATATACGGTGCCTTCAGAAAGTATTCATACCCCTTGACTTTTTGAACATTTTGTTACGTTACAGTCTTAATTTAAAATGGAGTGAATTCAGATTGTTTTGTCACTGGCCTACACACAATACCCCATAATGTCAAAGTGGAATTATGTTTTTCAATTTTTTTGCTAAGTAATTAAAAAGGAAAAGCTGAAATGTCTTGAGTCAGTAAGTATTCAACCCCCTTTGTCATGGCAAGCCTAATAAGTTCAGTAGTAAAAATTTGCATAACAAGTCACATAATGAGTTGCATGGACTCACTCTGTGTGCAATAGTGTTTAGAAGACAATGAATGTTCTTGAGTGGCCGAGTTACAGTTTTGACTTAAATTTACTTGAAAATATATGGCAAGACCTGAAAATCGTTGTCTTGCAATGATCAGCAACCAATTTGACAGAGCTTTAAGAATTTTGAAATAATAATGGGCCAATGTTGCCTAATCCAGTTGTGGAAAACTTTTAGAGACTTGCCCAGAAAGACTCACAACTGTAATCGCTGCCAAAGGTTATTCTACAAAGTATGGACTCGGTGGTATGAATACTTATGTAAATGAGATATTTCAGTATTCCATTTTCAAAACATTTCAAAATATTTCTAAAAACATGTGTTCACTTTGTCATTATAGGGTATTGTGTGTAGATGGGTGTACAAACAATTATGTTTAATGCATTTTGAATTCAGGCTGTAACACAACAAAATATGGAATACGTCAAGGGGTATGAATACTTTCTGAAGGCGCTGTAGCTGAACCAACATACTGTACATTCTCAAGTTGAATTGTATGTTCATTCAACTTAGAATTTTAGAGGGAGGGTTCTAAGCTGACATATGGAATTGTTTTAAGATGGATCATTTAGCTATTTGATTTAGAATTGTAGGACCCTTTAGGTCTAAAAATATATATATAAAACAATTATTTGATAAAATATAGAATTTGGCCTTTAGTACTATAGCCCATAGAAACACATTGAATAACACATTTATAAAGGCAAAAAAGACAGTCAAAAAATAAATCAAAGGAATGCGGTTTTGAAGTGTTTGTCCTATATCTAGTAGATACAAGAAAGATCAGGATATATATATATATATATTTTTTTTTACACATATTGAACCTCTTTTTCTGGGTAGGTAAAAAACTGCATCCATACTTCCATAAATGTTTTACGGAGATCGACGGTGACCACCTTCGTGTTCGTGAGAGTCTCATCTTTCCATAGAGTGGTCACATTATTAAACTGTTCGGACACTACAGACGTTTTTGTGAGCAGACAGATTTTCAGGATGTCTCATGGTCTGAAACACCGCTGTAGCTCGGCCACCTTCCATCGCATATGTGGAAAGCCGCCATAGGTGGATGTTGTGGATTGAGACGCAGCCCATACTGTACAAAAACACATATCTCTAGTTTAAACGGACAGATTTTGTTTAGATTGACACCGGTGAGTCAATGGACTCTAGGGGTTAAGTAAACAAACTGTAACACATTAGCTCAAATTCTTGTCCTTTTGAAGTCCACTCAACTCGCAGAGTAATGCTCATTAAGAAATTGCTTAATTTGTCTTTTTTTGCTACTTCGTTTGCTGCTTGTAATACAGAACAGTGCAACAGTATATTTATGGTAACTATAGTTGAATTAGCATGAATCAAAAAACACTTTGTCTCTTTGCTATGCATTGTACTAAACCCACCTTAATTCATAGACCTGTTATAAGATACAGTATGTTGGGTGTGTTTCTGTTCATTGTAGAGTTTGTGATCTAAAATATATATCCATCATGAAACCAGTTGGCTTATAAATGGCTGTCAACGTTCTGTCAATGTATCACCCCCACCCTCGCTGCTGAAGCTGTGGCTTTCCACATCCTGTGGCTCAACGTGTTTCTCACGCTTTTATACTAACCCTAAAACACTATGCATTCGCTACTTGTAATACAGAACAGTATGCTTCAATTTGAAATATTATAATATATATTTAAAATATCGGAATTCTATTCCATTTAAAATATGATAATATCTATTTAAAATATCAGAATTCTATTCCATTTCAAATATTATAATATCTATTTAAAATATCAGAATTCTATTTCCATCAAATATCAGAATTATACTCCAAAAGTAATATTGTCAGTGGAACGGAACATTCAACAGCTGTACAATAGACAATACCAGAGAGATATCATAAGTTTTAGTTATCCATGTAGTCTACCCCAGTGTTCTTACCCCCTGATAGAAAACCTATCCCCATACAGAGAAAACCTCTGGGATACGGTTATTTGAGATCTGACATCAAGACACGTGGTAAAGTATAGTAGGAGTGTCAGGATGACGTGTATGTGGGAAACGATGTCAAGAGCTGGACACCGAACTACTGGCAGAACGTACTTTACTCAACACAGTAAAGAAAGTACAAAACAAAAACTCCAACCAGGGAGGAACAATAATCGCATACAACCAGCACTGCCGACCTAACGGAAAACAATCACACACAACAAACAAATGAGAGACAGGGGGTTTTAAAGGGATAACAATTCAACACTAATGGGACACAGGTGTAAACAATACAGACCAATCTAGACAAACACCGAAACATAGATCGGTAGCAGCTAGTACTCCGGGGATGACGAATGCCGAAGCCTGCCCGAGCAAGGAGGAGGAGCAGCCTCGGCTGAATCCGTGACAAGGAGGGATGACATATCAGGTATATGACAGGATATCCTGTATATTTCAGTTGTTATGTTTTTGTTGGTTTTACAGCATAGAGACAGTTATCTGAAGAACAGTGACTCATGGATCCCCCCTCGGGCTTGTTAATCCCTTCCCAGGCCTGACTCCTGCCAGGACACACAGGAAGCCTGGCGTGTTTAGACAGGGCTCGCTGGGTGTCTTGTGTGTCCTGGTAGGACCCAGGCTACCCTGTCTTGCCTTTCCTCTTGTTGTTTGTTTATCATGTTTGAATGTTTGTTGTCACTGTGCTGTCGTTGTCGTTGTCTTTGATTTAAAAATAAATAAATAGCAAAAAATGACTAACGAACATGTGAGTAGCCCATCCCTAAGAAAATAGCGTTAAGGAATATTTACTAACACAAGTAACACAATAAAATAACAATAACGGGGCTATATACAGGGGATACAGCTACCGAGTCAATGTGCGGGGGTACAGGTTAGTCGAGGTATTTTGTTTATGTTGGTAGGGGTAAAGTGACTATGCATAGATAATAAACAGCGAGTAGCAGCAGTGTAAAAAAAAAGGGGGTCAATGCAAATAGTCTGGTGGCCATTTGATTAATTGTTCAGCAGTCTTATGGCTGTTAAGGAGCCTTTTGGACCTAGACTTGCCGCTCTGGTACCGCTTTCCATGTGATAGCAGAGAGAACAGTCTATGACTTGGGTAACTGAAGTCGTTGACAATTTTTTGGGCCTTCCTGGATGGCAGGAAGCTTGGCCCCAGTGATGTACTGGGCTGTACGCACTACCCTCTGTAGCGCCTTATGGTCGGATGCCGAGAAGTTGCCATACCAGGCGGTGATGCAAGTGGTCAGGATGCTCTCGATGGTGCAGCTGTAGAACATTTTGAGGATCTGGGTACTCATGCCAAGTCTTTTCAGTCTCCTGAGGCGGAAAAGGCGTTGTCGTGCCCTCTTCACAACTTTCTTGTGAATGACTTCTTAGTAAACTGAAATTGAGAAACTATTTATGTCCAAAGTTTTTGTAGATTAAAATCACTCACTGCATTGACTGGCTTTTGGATTAAAACGCCATTGTAAAGAGTCAACATCGTAATGAATTTTCTAATTATAACAAGTATTTTTACTTATGTTAAAAAAGAAGTTCCGAAAACATCCGAAACCCTACCTCTTCAAATAGAATCTTAAATAACACGTCAGTAAGTCTTATCCCCCCCCCTCCAAAAAAACGTGCACCTGTTTTTTACTAATAGCACTGATTTTGCTGTTAACTTTATTGTTGAGAAAAAATATACTTGCTACGACTGTGATATGTGGTTGTCTCACCTAGCTATCTTAAGATGAATGCACTAACTGTAAGTTGCTCTTAATAAGAGCGTCTGCTAAATGACAAAAATGTAAAGGTAAATGCAATGTTGTAAGTATTATTTTTAATTTCAAATAAACTTTTATAACCAAAACAGATATAACCCCAGCAGGCAAAATGTGGCACATGACGTCTTAAAGGGATACTTCATGATTTTGGCAAGGCCTTTATTTACTTAACATTTTTATGTCTCTGTGTCCAGTATGAAGAAAGTTAGAGGTGGTTTCGCAAGCCACTGGAATTCTATCAAAATAAAAAAATCATTAAACATACAAATACAAAAATCCTTCAAAATTAGTGAACTAGGCCTTTACTACTCCTGTATTAGCAGATAAAACCAGATAGAAAGCCTGCAGAAAAGATTTTGAACTATATATATATATATATATGTTTTAATAATACTATCTTTGAGAACTAACAGTCAAATCAACGCTAGACAGTCAGGGAGAATCAAACATTTCTAAATCCGGGCACTCAGGGCACATGCCCATTGATTTTGTTATAATGTTTGAACGGAGTAACACAGTATTAGCCATGGCAAAATGCACAGAATTGCATGAAAGTATCTTTAAAACTGCTAAATTATCTCTCAGCTCCATGCCAAACTGTGGAGAATTACTGAAAATGTGCTTCAACACAGCAAAATGTTCTCTCAGATCAATGGAAAAATGTGTAGAATTACAGAATTGCTTTACAACAGCAAAGTTCTCTCTACACCGCCAAGATACCTTTCTAGCTAATAGACTATGTTAAAATGTACACTTCCTCTTGTACTGTGAGGAGGTCAAAGTAATTAAACTATCTATCTGTGGTCCTGTGGTCCTCTGTAGCTCAGCTGGTAGAGCACGGCGCTTGTAACGCCAAGGTAGTGGGTTCGATTCCCGGGACCACCCATACACAAAAAATGTATGCACGCATGACTGTAAGTCGCTTTGGATAAAAGCGTCTGCTAAATGGCATATTATTATCTATCAAATCTATTCATTAAATTGTTTTATTACTTTTCCTTGCCATTATCGTTCAATTGATGATAAGACAAGATGTGACTTTCTTTTTGTTGCAAACATATGATGGGGTCCCTGGGTCGCCGGTTTGCCTGGGCGGGGGTCCCTCGGCAAGAACAGTTTGAAAACCCCTGTTCTACAGTACTTTTGGCATGTACCAATAAGAAAAGAATCATGAAATCTATTGTTATATATTTGTACAGAGTATGAATGGACGACTGTGAAGCTGCTTCAGTACAAACACTAATGTCTGTCTCAAATCATTTTACAGACGCTCTTATCCAGAGTGATTTACAGGAGCAATTAGGGTTAAGTGCCTTGCTTAAGGGCACATTGACAGATGTTTCACCTAGTCGGCTCTGGGATTAGAACCAGCGACCTTTCGGTTACTGGCACAACACTCTTAACCACTAAGCTACCTGCCGCCCACTCAAATGGCACCCTATTTCCTGTATAGTGCACTACTTTTGACCAGGGACCATGAAGCTCTATAAAGGGAATAGGGTGCCATTTGGGATACATTCTAAGCATTCAGGGCCTTTCAATGGCCTCCCCCGTCCCCAACCAAAACACAATGTAACAGACCCTGCTTAGAATCCATTGTATTCAAGACCTGGGTTCAAATACTATTTAAAATCGTTCAAATACTTTTGAGCGTTTGCTTTAGTCTGCCTGAAGTGCGAAATGGATGGCGTTTACCATATCAGGACTATTCTTTTGGTTCCCTTAAACCAGGCAAGCTCAATCAAGCACATATCAGATGATTTCAAATTGTATTTGAACCCAGGTCTACTGTTTGTGTCTCTGACTCTCTTCTCTCCCTGTAACTCTGCTCCAATCGGATCTATATTTTTTGTAGCTGTCTATTTAACACCACAAACCGATGCTGGAACTAAGACCACAATGAGCTGTATGAGGCCATAAGCAAACAGGAAAATGCTCATCCAGAGGCGGCGCTCCTAGTCGCCTGGGACTTTAACGCAGGGAAACTTAATTCAGTTTTACCTAATTTCTACCAGCACGTTAAATGTGCAAACAGAAGAAAAAAAACTGTAGACCACCTTTACTCCACACACAGAGACGCGTACAAAGCTCTCCCTCGTTTTGCTAGCACATACTGGAATATGTTCCAGGATTCTTCCGATGGCATTGAGGAGTACACCACATCAGTCACTGGCTTTATCAATAAGTGCATCGATGACGTTGTCCCCACAGTGACCGTACATACCCCAACCAGAAGCCAAAGATTACAGGCAACATCCACACTGAGCTAAACGGTAGATCTGCCGCTTTCATGGAGCGGGACTCTAACCCGGACGCTTATTCGAAATCCCGCTATGCCCTCCAACTAACCATCAAACAGGCAAAGTGTCAATACAGGACTAAGACTGAATCATACTACACCAGCTCCGATGCTCGTCAGATGTGGCAGGGCTTGCAAACTAATACAGACTACAAAGGGAAGCACAGCCGCGAGCTGCTCAGTGACACGAGCCTACCAGACGAGCTAAATTACTTCTATGCTCGCTTCGAGGCAAGCAACACTGAAGCATGCATGAGAGCATCAGCTGTTCCGGACGACTGTGTGATCAAGCTCTCCGTAACTGATGTGAGTAAGACCTATAAACAGGTCAACATTCACCAGGCCGCATGGGCCAAATGGATTACCAGGACGTGTACTCCGAGCATGCGCTGACCAACTGGCAAGTGTCTTCACTGACATTTTCAACATATCCCTGACTGAGTCTGTAATACCAACATGTTTCAAGCAGTCCACCACAGTCCCTGTGCCCAAGGACGCTAAGGTAACCTGCCTAAATGACTACAGACCCGTAGCATGCACATCTGTAACCATGAAGTGCTCTGAAAGGCTGGTCATGGCTCACATCAACACCATTATCCCAGAAACCCTAGACCCACTCCAATTTGCATACCGCCCCAAACAGATCCACAGATTATGCAATCTCTATTGCACTCCACACTGCCCTTTCCCACCTAGACAAAAGGAACACCTACACTACCGATCAAAAGTTTTAGAACACCTACTCATTCCAGGGTTTTTCTTTATTTTTTACTATGTTCTACATTGTATAATAATAGTGAAGACATCAAAACTATGAAATAACACATATGGAAGCCAAGATAGTGCAACGCTGTCATCAAGGCAAAGTGTGGCTATTTGAAGAATCTCAAATATAAAATATGTTTTGATTTGTTTAACACTTCTTTGGTTACTGCATGATTCCATTTGTGCTATCTCATAGTTTTGATGTCTTCACTATTATTCTACAATATAGAACATAGTAAAAATAAAGAAAAACCCTTGAATGAGTAGGTGTTCTAAAACATTTGAACGGTAGTGTACGTGAGAATGTTATTCATTGACTACAGCTCAGAGTTCAACACCATAGTGCCCTCAAAGCTCATCACTAAGCTAAGGACCCTGGGACTAAACACCTCCCTCTGCAACTGGATCCTGGACTTCCTGACGTGCTGCCCCAGGTGGTAAGGGTAGGTAACAACACATCTGCCACGCTGATCCTCAACACGGGGGCCCCTCAGGGGTGCGTGCTCAATCCCCTCCTGTACTCCCTGTTCATCCTTGACTGCATGGCCAGGCACGACTCCAGCACCATCATTAAGTTTGCCGATGACACAACCGTGGTAGGCCTGATCAACGACAACGATGAGACAGCCTATAGGGAGGAGGTCAGACACCTGGCCATGTGGTGCCAGGATAACTGCTTCTCCCTCAACGTGATGAAGACAAAGGAGGATTGTGGACTACAGGGAAAGGAGGACCGAGCATGCCCGCCTTCTCATCGACGGGGCTGTATTGGAGCATGTTGAGAGCTTCAAGTTCCATGGTGTCGACATCAACAACAAACTATCATGGTCCAAACACACCAAGACAGTCGTGAAGAGGGCACGACAAAGCCTATTCCCCCTCAGCAGACTGAAAATATTTGGCATGGGTCCTCAGATCCTCAAAAGGTTCTACAGCTGCACCATCGAAAGCATCCTGACTGGTTGCATCACTGCCTGGTATGGCAACTGCACGGCCTTCGACCGCAAGGCACTACAGAGGGTAGTGCGTACGGCCCAGTACATCACTGGGGCCAAGCTTCCTGCCGTCCAGGACATCTATACCAGGCGGTGTCAGAGTAAGGCCCTAAAAATTGTCAAAGATTCCAGTCACCCTAGTCATAGACTGTTCTCTCTGCTACCGCACGGCAAGCGGTACCGGAGCGCCACGTCTATGTCCAAAAGGCTTCTTAACAGCTTCTACCCCAAGCCGTAAGACTCCTGAACAGCTAATCAAATGGCTACCCG